>NC_047104.1:600000-790000 GCF_902500255.1 Thalassophryne amazonica
CCACAGGAGAGGAGCCTGAAAGCTGAAGGCTCTGCCTCCCATTCTACTCTTACAAACCCTAGGAACTACAAGTAAGCCTGCAGTCTGAGATCGAAGCGCTCTATTGGGGTGATATGGTACTATGAGGTCCCTAAGATAAGATGGGACCTGATTATTCAAAACCTTATAAGTAAGAAGAAGAATTTTAAATTCTATTCTAGAATTAACAGGAAGCCAATGAAGAGAGGCCAATATGGGTGAGATATGCTCTCTCCTTCTAGTCCCCGTTAGTACTCTAGCTGCAGCATTTTGAATTAACTGAAGGCTTTTCAGGGAACTTTTAGGACAACCTGATAATAATGAATTACAATAGTCCAGCCTAGAGGAAATAAATGCATGAATTAGTTTTTCAGCATCATTCTGAGACAAGACCTTTCTAATTTTAGAGATATTGCGCAAATTGCAAAAAAGCAGTCCTACATATTTGTTTAATATGCACATTGAATGACATATCCTGATCAAAAATGACTCCAAGATTTCTCACAGTATTACTAGAGGTCAGGGCAATGCCATCCAGAATAAGGATCTGGTTAGACACCATGTTTCTAAGATTTGTGGGGCCAAGTACAATAACTGCAGTTTTATCTGAGTATAAAAGCAGGAAATTAGAGGTCATCCATGTCTTTATGTCTGTAAGACAATCCTGCAGTTTAGCTAATTGGTGTGTGTCCTCTGGCTTCATGGATAGATAAAGCTGGGTATCATCTGCATAACAATGAAAATTTAAGCAATGCTGTCTAATAATACTGCCTAAGGGAAACATGTATAAAGTGAATAAAATTGGTCCTAGCACAGAACCTTGTGGAACTCCATAATTAACCTTAGTCTGTGAAGAAGATTCCCCATTTACATGAACAAATTGTAATCTATTAGATAAATATGATTCAAACCACTGCAGTGCAGTGCCTTTAATACCTATGGCATGCTCTAATCTCTGTAATAAAATTTTATGGTCAACAGTAGCCAAGTGCTTGCTCACAGGGGGTCGTTTTGACTGTTGGGGTTTTACATAATTATTGTATGGCCTTGCCTTACAATATAAAGCGCCTTGGGGCAACTGTTTGTTGTGATTTGGCGCTATATAAAAAAATTGATTGATTGATTGATTGATTGATTGAACAGTATCAAAAGCAGCACTGAGTTCTAACAGAACAAGCACAGAGATGAGTCCACTGTCTGAGGCCATAAGAAGATCATTTGTAACCTTCACTAATGCTGTTTCTGTACTATGATGGATTCTAAAACCTGACTGAAATTCTTCAAATAGACCATTCCTCTGCAGATGATCAGTTAGCTGTTTTACAACTACCCTTTCAAGAATTTTTGAGAGAAAAGGAAGGTTGGAGATTGGCCTATAATTAGCTAAGATATCTGGGTCAAGTGATGGCTTTTTAAGTAATGGTTTAATTACTGCCACCTTAAAAGCCTGTGGTACATTGACAACTAATAAAGATAGATTGATCATATTTAAAATCGAAGCATTAATTAATGGTAGGGCTTCCTTGAGCAGCCTGGTAGGAATGGGGTCTAATAGACATGTTGATGGTTTGGAGGAAGTAACTAATGAAAATAACTCAGACAGAATAATCGGAGAGAAAGAGTCTAACCAAATACCGGCATCACTGAAAGCAGCCAAAGATAACGATATGTCTTTGGGATGGTTATGAGTAATTTTTTCTCTAATAGTTAGAATTTTATTAGCAAAGAAAGTCATGAAGTCATTACTAGTTAAAGTTAAAGGAATACTCGGCTCAATAGATCTCTGACTCTTTGTCAGCCTGGCTACAGTGCTGAAAAGAAACCTGGGGTTGTTCTTATTTTCTTCAATTAGTGATGAGTAATAAGATGTCCTAGCTTTACTGAGGGCTTTTTTTTATAGAGCAACAGACTCTTTTTCCAGGCTAAGTGAAGATCTTCTAAATTAGTGAGACGCCATTTCCTCTCCAACTTACGGGTTATCTGCTTTAAGCTGTGAGTTTGTGAGTTATACCACGGAGTCAGGCACTTCTGATTTAAAGCTCTCTTTTTCAGAGGAGCTACAGCATCCAAAGTTGTCTTCAATGAGGATGTAAAACTATTGACGAGATACTCTATCTCACTCACAGAGTTTAGGTAGCTACTCTGCACTGTGTTGGTATATGGCATTAGAGAACATAAAGAAGGAATCATATCCTTAAACCTAGTTACAGCGCTTTCTGAAAGACTTCTAGTGTAATGAAACTTATTCCCCACTGCTGGGTAGTCCATCAGAGTAAATGTAAATGTTATTAAGAAATGATCAGACAGCAGGGAGTTTTCAGGGAATACTGTTAAGTCTTCTATTTCCATACCATAAGTCAGAACAAGATCTAAGATATGATTAAAGTGGTGGGTGGACTCATTTACATTTTGAGCGAAGCCAATTGAGTCTAATAATAGATTAAATGCAGTGTTGAGGCTGTCATTCTCAGCATCTATGTGGATGTTAAAATCGCCCACTATAATTATCTTATCTGAGCTAAGCACTAAGTCAGACAAAAGGTCTGAAAATTCACAGAGAAACTCACAGTAACGACCAGGTGGATGATAGATAATAACAAATAAAATTGTTTTTTGGGACTTCCAATTTGGATGGACAAGACTAAGAGTCAAGCTTTCAAATGAATTAAAGCTCTGTCTGGGTTTTTGATTAATTAATAAGCTGGAGTGGAAGATTGCTGCTAATCCTCCCCCTCGGCCCGTGCTACGAGCATTCTGACAGTGTGACTCGGGGGTGTTGACTCATTTAAACTAACATATTCATCCTGCTGTAACCAGGTTTCTGTAAGGCAGAATAAATCAATATGTTGATCAATTATTCTATCATTTACTAACAGGGACTTAGAAGAGGGAGACCTACTGTTTAATAGACCACATTTAACTGTTTTAGTCTGTGGTGCAGTTGAAGGTGCTATATTATTTTTTCTTTTTGAATTTTTATGCTTAAATAGATTTTTGCTGGTTATTGGTGGTCTGGGAGCAGGCACTGTCTCTACGGGGATGGGGTAATGAGGGGATGGCAGGGGGAGAGAAGCTGCAGAGAGGTGTGTAAGACTACAACTCTGCTTCCTGGTCCCAACCCTGGATAGTCACAGTTTGGAGGATTTAAGAAAATTGGCCAGATTTCTAGAAATGAGAGCTGCTCCATCCAAAGTGGGATGGATGCCGTCTCTCCTAACAAGACCAGGTTTTCCCCAGAAGCTTTGCCAATTATCTATGAAGCCCACCTCATTTTTTGGACACCACTCAGACAGCCAGCAATTCAAGGAGAACATGCGGCTAAACATGTCACTCCCAGTCCGATTGGGGAAGGGCCCAGAGAAAACTACAGAGTCCGACATTGTTTTTGCAAAGTTACACACCGATTCAATGTTAATTTTAGTGACCTCCGATTGGCGTAACCGGGTGTCATTACTGCCGATGTGAATTACAATCTTACCAAATTTATGCTTAGCCTTAGCCAGCAGTTTCAAATTTCCTTCAATGTCGCCTGCTCTGGCCCCCGGAAGACAATTGACTATGGTTGCTGGTGTCGCTAACTTCACATTTCTCAAAACAGAGTCGCCAATAACCAGAGTTTGATCCTCGGCGGGTGTGTCGCTGAGTGGGGAAAAACGGTTAGAAATGTGAACGGGTTGGCGGTGTACACGGGGCTTCTGTTTAGGACTACGCTTCCTCCTCACAGTCACCCAGTCGGCCTGCTTTCCCAGCTGCTCGGGATCTGCCGGGAGGGAACTAACGGCGGCTAGGCTACCTTGGTCTGCACCGACTACAGGGGCCTGGCTAGCTGTAGAATTTTCCACGGTGCGGAGCCGAGTCTCCAATTCGCCCAGCCTGGCCTCCAAAGCTACAAATAAGCTACACTTATTACAAGTACCATTACTGCTAAAGGAGGCTGAGGAATAAGTAAACATTTCACACCCAGAGCAGAAAAGTGAGGGAGAGACAGGAGAAGCCGCCATGCTAAATCGGCTAAGAGCTAGTAGCTGCGCTAAGCTAGCGGATTCCTAAAAACACACAAAGTGAATAATGTGTAAATAATTTAGAGGTGATTCAGCAGAGGGAGTGCTTTAGTTAAGGTACGTGAAGATTACACTGTGAAGCAAATCGTTATCTAGGTAACTAGATCAATCTAACTGCGCAGATTAAACAGCTAACAGATACAGAAAAACACAGCTGTGCTCCGGAACAGGAAGTGATACAATACCGCAGTGAGAGCCAACCACCAGCACATCAGGTCATTCATGTAAAAAGAAAAGGAAGAAAAAGTCATCCATGTCAGCTCATTTTACTTCCTGGTGAACGTCCAGGAAGAGGATAAATCTTGTTGTCCGCTCTTTATAACAGGAATTAAATATTAAAAAGTGCAGTTGTGTTTTGTGTTTGTGTGATTTTTGCAGTCAGAACAGAGTCATGGCCAGTAACAGGACTGTCTTACATTTAAACAGTACATTCCTTGTTCTTCACATATTTTGTGCTTTGCACATTTCCGTTGATTTCTGCACAGCATAAAAAATATGTCCAGCATGTAATTACTGCTGCTGCTGTCTGAGCGAGATGTACGTCCTCACACTGTGCTCATGTACAGGCACACAAGCATGCACAAAACCATTGCTGCAGGATCGTTCACCCCTGTCCGACCGTGTCGCCATTCGCCAAATCATTTTTTTTTTCGCATTTTCAGAAGGTTTCGCTTCTTTCGCCCAACTTCGTGTTAGGTGTGAAGGGGCCCTAACCCGGGCTTCGACCGATCCGGTTTGGAAATTCAATTTGTTATCTGCATCTTTAATTTTGGGGCTTTTTACACCGGATGCCCTTCCTGACACAGCCCTCCTCAGTTACGGATAGGGCTTGGGACCAGCACTCAGGGTGTACTGGCTGCACACCCAATGTGGCTGAGTTAATAAACATCTATTCTATTCTATTCTATTCTATTCTGTATCTTCCAAATACATTAATTTCAAGTGATTGTTACCATTAGAAGGTACAACAGGTAAAAGGTGAAACAACAACAAATAACACGCACAAGATAGCACTGGAAATAAAGTAACACATGACCTATGACATATTGAGCTTGTTTGCAAGTAAATAATGATTTCTGTTTGTACGTGTTCATCAAGAAACATTTAATCATTTTACAGTCAGTTGACACTATACGAGGTCTGTGAGAAAAGTAAGGGACCTTTTCATTTTTTTCAAAAACTATATGGATTTGATTCATATGTTTTTACGTCAGCCAAGCTTGAACCTTCGTGCGCATGCGTGAGTTTTTCCATGCTGTCGGTTGCGTCATTCGCCTGTGAGCAGGCTTTGAGTGAGGAGTGGTCCCGCGCCCTCGTCGGATTTTCATTGTCAGGAAATGGCGGAATGATTTGGGCTTTTTTTCCATCAGAATTTTTTCAGAAACTGTTAGAGACAAGCAGCTGGAAACCATTCGAAAAATTTATCTGGCTTTCGATGAAAATTTTACGGGCTTCACAGAGAATAAGGAGTGTTACTACAGCTTTAAGGACGCCCCGCAATGGTGCACGGTGCGCCGCGCTCCGAGCCGCCATCGAGAGGCAGAAAACACCACATCATTTCTAAACGGATGGCTGTGTGGAGCCGGGACCGTTGTGAGCAATTTCTCTGGTTATCACAAGAGCTGGACATCAGCCATTTTCCGGCAGATTTCACTTTTAACAAGAGATTTTGTCATGGAAAGCCGCGCGGAGGCTTCGCGCGTCACGACCGATTCGCTGATTGAGCGAAACAAAGGAACACCTCCGTTTCTGAGTGCCAGGGGACAAGTTGGGACATGCCCAGCTCTCCACAATTTCTCTTATACTTACTGGGCTAGTAAGCATTGAAAGCCGAGATAGGCATGTCCCAACTTGTCCCCTGGCACTCCGAAACAGAGGTGTTCCTTTGTCTCACTCGATCAGTGAATTGGTCGTGACGCGCGAAGTCTCCGCGCGGCTGTCCATGACAAAATCTCTTGCTAAAAGTGAAATCTGCCGGAAAATGGCTGATGTCCAGCTCTTGTGATAACCAGAGAAATTGCTCACAACGGTCCCGGCTCCACACAGCCATCCGTTTAGAAATGATGTGGTGTTTTCTGCCTCTTGATGGCGGCTCGGAGCGCGGCGCGCCGTGCGCCATTGCAGGGGGTCCTTAAAGCTGTAGTAACACTCCTTATTCTCTGTGAAGCCCGTAAAATTTTCACCGAAAGCCAGATAAATTTTTCGAATGGTTTCCAGCTGCTTGTCTCTAACAGTTTCTGAAAAAATTCTGATGGAAAAAAGCCCAAATCATTCCGCCATTTCCTGAGAATGAAAATCCGACGAGGGCGCGGGACCACTCCTCACTCAAAGCCTGCTCACAGGCGAATGACGCAACCGACAGGCATGGAAAAACTCACGCATGCGCACGAAGGTTCAAGCTTGGCTGACGTAAAAACATATGAATCAAATCCATATAGTTTTTGAAAAAAATAAAAAGGTCCATTACTTTTCTCACAGACCTTGTACACATTACTATAATTAGCTCTGCCCAGACACACAGTAACAATTAGACGACACAGTCACTATGTCGGCATAATGTTTGTAGCGTACCGATGGGAGCCTTATCATTTTGTGATGACACCTAAGCATCGCATCCCCAAATGCAGTGATCTTAAACTGGTTCCAGAAAAGGTTTTGTCTGAAGCGCAATACAAGTCACACTTGGCGACGAGTGCCTAAATTGCAAATGACAAAGTTTTTATATTTTCCATGATTTCCCAGCTTACTGGCAGGAGGAGGAGGAAACCGACGCACTGCAAATGTAAAAGCACATGGATTTGCAAACCTCTTCATCCTGGATAAGAAGGACCTGGCAGAGATCCTGGTGCACTACCCAGAGTCCCAGAAACTGCTCCGCAAGAAGGCGAAGTAAGTCACAGCCCCAGTCCACAAAATACAGCTGCCTGGATTACAGCTGAAGCATTTTGGTACTTAGTGGGGTACCATGAGAACTTGGTCTCGGTTAGGTTTAGGGTTGGGTCAAAGTTATGGGTAGGGTTAGCCCTGGGCCCAGTTCACACCTGGTGCCAAGTTTGCATCGGCCTGACATCTCCTGCATCCCTTCATGGTTATCTTGTTAGTTTGTTTATTTGTTTATTGTGCTTGACTTCAGTCTTTTAATGTAGAGCATCAGCTGTTTGCTCATTGAACATTAACTATGTTTGACCAAACCTCCAGCACAGTCAAAACTATTCCATTCATTAATCCTCTTATCTCAGACAATAATTTGCATCATTTTTTATCAAAATTGGAGCAACTTTTGACCCCTGTATAAACTGAAACTGATCTTTGTCACCATTTTTTATGTTTTTACTCATAACTCCAAATCATTCCATCACACACAGTTCAAACTATACCTTTTTGGAATCTCCATGATCAGACAAATGTGGTATATTTCTTTCATTTTGACACCTGTGCAATCCTTCATTGACTCCTGCCTGGGTACACCAATCACCCTTGGATTTTATCAAGTCAGAACAAATGCTACAAGGACCTCCTGAAGAACCTCAATATCTGCTCCACTGATTGGAAAACCTGGGAAGAACAAGTGAGGGACTGAGCCAGCTGGTGAGCAATGATCAAATCAAATCAAATCAATTTCATTTATATAGCGCCAATCACAACAAACAGTTGCCCCAAGGCGCTTTATATTGTAAGGCAAAGCCATACAATAATTACAGAAAAACCCAACTGTCAAAACGACCCCCTGTGAGCAAGCACTTGGTGGCAGTGGGAAGGAAAAACTCCCTTTTAACAGGAAGAAACCTCCAGCAGAACCAGGCTCAGGGAGGAGCAGTCTTCTGCTGGGACTGGTTGGGGCTGAGGGAGAGAACCAGGAAAAAGACATGCTGTGGAGGGGAGCAGAGATCAATCACTAATGATTAAATGCAGAGTGGTGCATACAAAGCAAAAAGAGAAAGAAACAGTGCATCATGGGAACCCCCCAGCAGTCTAAGTCTATAGCAACATAACTAAGGGATGGTTCAGGGTCACCTGATCCAGCCCTAACTATAAGCTTTAGCAAAAAGGAAAGTTTTAAGCCTAATCTTAAAAGTAGAGAGGGTGTCTGTCTCCCTGATCTGAATTGGGAGCTGGTTCCACAGGAGAGGAGCCTGAAAGCTGAAGGCTCTGCCTCCCATTCTACTCTTACAAACCCTAGGAACTACAAGTAAGCCCGCAGTCTGAGAGCGAAGCGCTCTATTGGGGTGATATGGTACTATGAGGTCCCTAAGATAAGATGGGACCTGATTATTCAAAACCTTATAAGTAAGAAGAAGAAATTTAAATTCTATTCTAGAATTAACAGGAAGCCAATGAAGAGAGGCCAATATGGGTGAGATATGCTCTCTCCTTCTAGTCCCCGTCAGTACTCTAGCTGCAGCATTTTGAATTAACTGAAGGTTTTTCAGGGAACTTTTAGGACAACCTGATAATAATGAATTACAATAGTCCAGCCTAGAGGAAATAAATGCATGACTTAGTTTTTCAGCATCACTCTGAGACAAGACCTTTCTAATTTTAGATCCACATGAGAGTGGAAGTCTTTGGGGAAAAAAAACAGACAACACAGAGTTGAAGAAGAGAAAGTGGGAGCGTCTGTTAGAAACAATGCATGTCAAGACTGAACCAATCATCTCTACGTCCACCATCCCATCTGGGAGATGATCTTCCCCCCCACTGAGGGATTGCCACAATGATAGATGGGTGACCAAAATGCCATATGAATGGTTTTGCCACCATCTGCGGTAGGGACCAACCTATCTGACCCACAGTCTTAAAATAATGTGGTTTCTGGAGCAGCACTATGTTCACTTTCTTCAGTGTTACTGTTTGAAAGTGACAGGAAGAAAAAATAGACACCATTATCTTTACATGCAGAAGGCCTATCTCCAAACCAACCACACCTACATAAAGTAACCACTTAAAATAATCCTCCAAAAAGAATTTAAATAAAATTCAAAACATACACTATGTATAGTATAAAGCCCTGACGTTCTCTGAGAAGATGATCTAATCCAGACGTGGATCAGGACTGAATCATCAATTTCCTAATGATCCTGTTCATTTTTAATACATTTTATTCATAAGTGAAATGTTAATGCTCATATCTTCATTGGATATTGAAGCTCATATGTGTCAAATGACTCACATGCCAGTCACGTGTACTACATGACTAGCTGGGCAACCATCCAAACATGGTCCTGGTCCCAAGCCCAGATAAATAGAGGATTAGCACCTGAATGAGCATCCAGACTGTAAAACCATTGACAAAACTGTAAATAATGAGTCAATTACATTCCATTGGGAAAGTGCAAGGGTACATCTTGTAAATGGCACACAGAGGCTTTGCTGGCCTTAAAATGCTAGCTGTAAAATGAGCCAGGCCGACTGGGTGAAGGACAAACTCTGATGAAGAAGTTAGTCCAGAAAAAGTAAAACAAGACAAAGCAGAGTAATCTGAAGGCAAATATTATCTTTGAACATTGAGATTATGTATCATCTTCTTTCAGAAGAAAACAAAGCAACTTGTGACCTATGGTGAAATAGGAGGCAAAAGAAATACAATGTCAAACGCGTAAAAGACCACAGTTAGTTGAAAGATGTCAGAAACTGAGATCTTACACGACAAACATGGAGCAGTGAAGTATAAAGTATTGATGATAGACTGGGAGTTCAGGAAAGGTCAAGCAGTGCAGTATTAGTAGGAGTGGAGATTGAAAAAGGAAGGTCTGAAGAGGCAATGAGGTCTTGCCCCAAGTGAAGGAGTTCAAGTACCTCGGGGTCTTGTTCATGAGTGAGGGGACAATGGAGCATGAGATTGGCCGGAGAATTGGCGCAGCAGGAACAGCACTGTATTCGCTCTACCGTACTGTTGTGACAAAAAGGGAGCTGAGCCAAAAGGTGAAGCTCTCGATGTACTGGTCAGTCTTCGGTCTTGCTCTTACCTATGGTCATGAGGGTTGGGTCATGACTGAAAAAACTAAATCACGGGTACAAGCAGCCGAAATAGGTTTCCTCAGATAGGGCGGGAAGCTCAGTCATCTGTGGGGAGCTTGGAGTAGAGCACTTCTGAGCTTTTCTGGATTGAAGAGAAAGATCTGAAGAGCACTTCTGAGGAGAAATGATGAAGCTTTTCTGAATGAAGACTGAAATGTTTAATTTCATTTTGTTTCAGTTATACAGCACAAAATCACAACAAAGCTGCCTTAAGGTGCTTCACACAAGTAAGGTCTAACCTCTTCAACCAGCCAAATGCCTTCAAGGATCTCAACAAGTCCAGCAGACCTGACTCAACCTACTGGATAGCATGACCTGAATGACTGAGCATTTCCACAGATGACTGAAGAGCAGATTCAAGGAGAAACATTTGGATAAAGTGGAGTCTTTACTGAGGAATACTGGGGAATGGTGGGAGAAAGACAAAACATTACTTGGAATGAGCAAAGAAGTGTTGTGTAGAAACACTGACTCCTCAGTCAGCTTCTCAAGTGGTGCAACCTGAACATCCATTAATTCTACAAACATCAAAGTGACCTCAGATGATGAGTAGATGACTTTTGTACCAGGTCTCTTCAGATGATCCTTGAGTACCACTGGAAAGACTTTGTATCAAACATACAGTTATTTAGGGAGCCTAAGATAAGATAAACTTTATTGATTCCACAGTGGGGAAAATCACTTGTTGCAGCAGCAAAAGTTTAAGTGTAGAAAAGCAAAAAAACTTTTTAAAATATAGGAAGGTAACTAAATTATATTGCAATGTTTGCTGGTGAATGCATGAATACTGGTGTGAACAGATTATAAGTGAGTATAAGGATGTATAGATATAGTAAAATTATTGCACAGGATAAATGGCAGAGATTACATGTAACAAAGCAGAAAAAAGTGACAGTAGATGGAATGTAGTGCAAAATCAGCAGGTGATTATGGTGCTAAAAACATTTTGAGGTATTATACAGTCTGACTGCAGTTGGGATGACTGACCTGCAGAGGTGCTCTGTTTTGCACTGAGGGTGCAGCAGTCTGTTACTGAAGGAGCTACTTAAGGCTCATACAGTCTCATGTCAGGGGTGAGAGGGGTTGTTCATAACTGATGTCAGCTTAGCTATCATCCTCCTCTCATCCACCTCCTCTATGAGGTCTCTGTCCTGCATTCCAGGACAGAGCCAGCCCTTCTGACTCATCTGTTGAATCTCCTCCTGTCCCTCTCAGAACTTGCACAGCCCAGCAGTCATAAAAGGTTTTCAGCAGTGTCCTGCACACAGCAAAGGACCTCAGTCTTCTCAGCAGGTGAAGACGACTTTGGCCCTTCTTGTCCAGGACATCTGTGTTTTGTGTCCAGTCGAGTTTGTTGTTAAGGTGAACACCCAGGTAGTTGTACTTCTCCAGTATTTCTATGTCCAAGCCCTGGATGTTCATAGGCACAATCTGAGAAGCCTTTATTTTAAAGTCAGTCACCACCTCCTTTGTCTTGCTGGCATTGATGCACAGGTAGTTCAGTTCACACCATGGCCACCAAGTAGGTGATGACCTTCCTGTACTCCAAATTGTTCCCCTCAGACACACATCCAACAATGGCTGTGTCCTCCAAAAACTTCTGGAGGTAACAACTGTCTGTGTTATAGCTGAAGTCTGATGTGTACAGCGTGAGGAGGAAAGAAGGGAGTACTGTACCCTGCAGGGCCCCATGCTGCAGACTACCACATCAGACACAGTCGTGAAGCCTTACATACGGTGGTCTGTTGGTGAGGTAGTCCATGGTCCATACAGCCAGGTGACTCAACTCCAGTTCCTTCCAGCTTCCCCCTGAGAAGTGATGGCTGAACTGTGTTGAAGGCTCTGAAGAAGTCAAAGAATGTGACTCTCCCAGTGCTCTCAGGTAGATGACAGCGTCTTCCACACAGATGCCAGGTCGGTACGTGAACTGCAGAGGGTTCATCTCGCTGTTCACCAGGTGTCTGAGGTGGTGAAAATATTCCTCTCCAAGGTCTTCATCATGTGAGAGGTTAAAGCTACTGGCCTGAAGTGGTTGGGCTCACTAGGGTGTGCAGTCTTAGGAACTGGAATCAGATAAACCAGGTAAGATGAGGTGTATCACTTGCATTGTGAAAAAATGTCAGCTACGATATTTTGCCTATATCGCATGTTTCTCTGGGTGTGATCCAGCATGCAGGTACCTGAATGTCGAGGACCCGTAGCTGGAGAACACCAAGGAGATGCCCACATTTTACTTGGCTGCTACAGATAGATGATTCCTTTTGAGATTTGGGGAGGGAACGGTTGTCTGCCTGGGTGGTTGCAATCTACGACCCAAGGCCGTCCTGTAGTGTAGCGGATGCAGCAATGCATCGTACCAGTGCATGTTCCCAGACCTGACTTGGTAAGACCACTAATGCTCTACGATGCTCAGTTTTGGGCAGTGAGAAGAAAACTGGATGTGTCAAAAATGAGAATGCTGAGATGGATGTGTGGAGTTGAAAAACTGGACACAGTAAGAGGTTGAGATTAAAACACTACAGGAAAGTGTGGTTTGGATGTGTAATGAGAAACCACATATGCAGTAAGAGTCTTGATATCCAAGTCTTGGCTTGATCTTGGTGGATGTATATGATCTACGAAACACTGCCAGTTGTGAAAAAGCGTGTCTGCGTGTCTTGTCCTCTGTCTTCTTCCTCTTGTCCTCTTCTGACACTTCTGTCCTAGATAGGGTTATATTCAGATAATCTAATCTACTTCCTGGGTGCAGTTAGTCAACCAGGTCAGATCAGTGGATCTCAGTTTAGCTCCTTAGTGAGAACATCAACAGAGTGGTTCATGTGTTCATCTTTCTGTACATGCTGAAAGTTGGCAGTGAGTGTTCTGTCCAATAAACAGCTTCACTTATGTTTTGTTTGTTTTTGGAGGTGGGGGTGGGGTGGGGTGGGGGATTTTGGTCAGTCTACTACAATCTTTTGCCACGCCGGCATAATTTATTTTTTGTGTGTCTGCAGGAAAATGCTGACAAAGGACAAGAAACCACAGGAGAAAGAGGGGAAAGAGGAAGTGCAGGTCATCCCTCCCAGACCCGACACCCCCAAAATGTTTAAGGCAGCACTGAAAGTCACTGAGCAGGCGGGCATCCAAGGGACCTTTGCAAAGCTGAAAAAGGCTTACAAACCAGCAGGGGGTGCTGCAGAGGTATGACAGTGAAAGACATCTCATAGAGTTCTGCAGGAAAACACTCCTGTCTTCTTTTGACTCACCCCTACGGTCAGGGCTTGCCGAGGCAGATTTTTCCATCTACATCTTGCTGTCTTGGGCCTCTTCCTCAGCTACTCCTTAATCTTCTTTGTACTGCTCCCATTAGGGGTCACCACAGCAGATCATCTCTGTCTCATCCTGTGCTCTTCATCATCCTCTGTCACATCAACCACCTGCATGTCCTCCCCAAAGGGGTTATATATGAGAACTAGAGTCCGCACTGCCAGTGCTGCCCACTAAACGTAAACGTCCCTTCATGGACAGCAACACAACGCCTCCTAACCGGGTGAAATACTGACAAAGTTCCTGGATGTTAATCCATTTTCAATGGGGATTCGCGACTCAACACTCAGAAAAACAGTTGCAAAATACGTGTTAAAATGCCGTTCTGACCTGGATATCGAGCCAGTAAAATTAATTAACATTAAATTATGTCAGGAAAGTATTAAACTTACTCTGACATCCACACATTCCCAAATATTAGTGTTGAAAGTTACACGGATCTGATCTGTTCCAGCTGAGCTGCTGCTGTGTTCAGTGCAGCTCCTTACAATATATTTATATATTTTATCTTTACACAGTTATCTTTTATTGACTGAGTTTCATTGATGAAGTCAGTGGTGTGGGTGCACGTCTCTGTGTGAGGCTGTGACTGTGAGCGGCACAGCGCGGGTCATTATAATCTCAGAGCAGCGGCTCGGTTATTTCAGGTGCAAATTAAAAAAAAAAAATCGTGGGTCTTGTGACAATTTTAATCACTACTCAACAAAAATATAAACGCAACACTTTTGGTTTTGCTCCCATTTTGCATGAGATTAACTCAAAGATCTAAAACTTTTTCCACATACACAATATCACCATTTCCCTCAAATATTGTTCACAAACCAGTCTAAATCTGTGATAGTGAGCACTTCTCCTTTGCTGAGATAATCCATCCCACCTCACAGGTGTGCCATACCAAGATGCTGATTAGACACCATGATTAGTGCACAGGTGTGATCTCCTTCGCATCATCCGTGAAGAGAACACCTCTCCAACGTGCCAAACACCAGCGAATGTGAGCATTTGCCCACTCAAGTCGGTTACAACGACGAACTGGAGTCAGGTCGAGACCCCGATGAGGACGACGAGCATGCAGATGAGCTTCCCTGAGACAGTTTCTGACAGTCTGTGCAGAAATTCTTTGGTTATGCAAACCGATTGTTTCAGCAGCTGTCCGAGTGGCTGGTCTCAGACGATCTTGGAGGTGAACATGCTGGATGTGGAGGTCCTGGGCTGGTGTGGTTACACGTGGTCTGCGGTTGTGAGGCTGGTTGGATGTACTGCCAAATTCTCTGAAACGCCTTTGGAGACGGCTTATGGTAGAGAAATGAACATTCAATACACGAGCAACAGCTCTGGTTGACATTCCTGCTGTCAGCATGCCAATTGCACGCTCCCTCAAATCTTGCGACATCTGTGGCATTGTGCTGTGTGATAAAACTGCACCTTTCAGAGTGGCCTTCTATTGTGGGCAGTCTAAGGCACACCTGTGCAATAATCATGGTGTCTAATCAGCATCTTGATATGGCACACCTGTGAGGTGGGATGGATTATCTCAGCAAAGGAGAAGTGCTCACTATCACAGATTTAGACTGGTTTGTGAACAATATTTGAGAGAAATGGTGATATTGTATATGTGGAAAAAGTTTTAGATCTTTGAGTTCATCTCATACAAAATGGGAGCAAAACCAAAAGTGTTGCGTTTATATTTTTGTTGAGTGTATTTTAACAAAACATTGGTTTAGCAGGGGAAAATATCAACTAGACATAAGTGAAGAGTTAATGGTCCGTGTCCTCACAAGACACAGGCACGGCAGGAAACATACACCATATTCCATCTGTTTCTTGACGTGATTAACTGAGCGTCTATGGGCTTTGCTCATTAAGTTGCCCGGAATTAAAATGGCGATCACGCCTCCTTGCCGAGACACGGCTCAGTGCGACTGTGGCCTCCAGTTCTCGTATATAACCTCTTTGGGCCTCCCTCACCATATTCCCAAACCTTCTTTTTAACCATCCTGACTCTTCTTCACCTCTCCACCATGCTCTCCATTAGCATGGACAGCTGCAGCCCAGTCTCACTTTTTTTTTTGTCCTCCCATGATGAAATGAGTCAAATTTTCATGGTAGGGTTTTTTTTAACTCACTATTACTAACCCTACTCCTACTCCCAACCCTCACAACTTGCCATGAGATTGGGTTGGGACAGCTGATACCATGTATTTCAAAATCAAATCAAATCAATTTTATTTATATAGCGCCAAATCACAACAAACAGTTGCCCCAAGGTGCTTTATATTGTAAGGCAAAAGCCATACAATAATTACGGAAAAACCCCAACGGTCAAAACGACCCCCTGTGAGCAAGCACTTGGCTACAGTGGGAAGGAAAAACTCCCTTTTAACAGGAAGAAACCTCCAGCAGAACCAGGCTCAGGGAGGGGCAGTCTTCTGCTGGGACTGGTTGGGGCTGAGGGAGAGAACCAGGAAAAAGACATGCTGTGGAGGGGAGCAGAGATCGATCACTAATGATTAAATGCAGAGTGGTGCATACAGAGCAAAAAGAGAAAGAAACAGTGCATCATGGGAACCCCCCAGCAGTCTACGTCTATAGCAGCATAACTAAGGGATGGTTCAGGGTCACCTGATCCAGCCCTAACTATAAGCTTTAGCAAAAAGGAAAGTTTTAAGCCTAATCTTAAAAGTAGAGAGGGTGTCTGTCTCCCTGATCCGAATTGAGAGCTGGTTCCACAGGAGAGGAGCCTGAAAGCTGAAGGCTCTGCCTCCCATTCTACTCTTACAAACCCTAGGAACTACAAGTAAGCCTGCAGTCTGAGAGCGAAGCGCTCTATTGGGGTGATATGGTACTATGAGGTCCCTAAGATAAGATGGGACCTGATTATTCAAAACCTTATAAGTAAGAAGAAGAATTTTAAATTCTATTCTAGAATTAACAGGAAGCCAATGAAGAGAGGCCAATATGGGTGAGATATGCTCTCTCCTTCGAGTCCCCGTCAGTACTCTAGCTGCAGCATTTTGAATTAACTGAAGGCTTTTCAGGGAACTTTTAGGACAACCTGAAAATAATGAATTACAATAGTCCAGCCTAGAAGAAATAAATGCATGAATTAGTTTTTCAGCATCACTCTGAGACAAGACCTTTCTGATTTTAGAGATATTGCGTAAATGCAAAAAAGCAGTCCTACATATTTGTTTAATATGCGCTTTGAATGACATATCCTGATCAAAAATGACTCCAAGATTTCTCACAGTATTACTAGAGGTCAGGGTAATGCCATCCAGAGTAAGGATCTGGTTAGACACCATGTTTCTAAGATTTGTGGGGCCAAGTACAATAACTTCAGTTTTATCTGAGTTTAAAAGCAGGAAATTAGAGGTCATCCATGTCTTTATGTCTGTAAGACAATCCTGCAGTTTAGCTAATTGGTGTGTGTCCTCTGGCTTCATGGATAGATAAAGCTGGGTATCATCTGCGTAACAATGAAAATTTAAGCAATGCTTTCTAATAATACTGCCTAAGGGAAGCATGTATTAAGTGAATAAAATTGGTCCTAGCACAGAACCTTGTGGAACTCCATAATTAACCTTAGTCCGCAAAGAAGACTCCCCATTTACATGAACAAATTGTAATCTATTAGATAAATATGGTTTAAAGTAATTTATGTTCACAGCCTCTACAGATGGATTAATATCCTGTGCAAAAAGCTACAGAAACTCTGCTGCAGTGCAGAAAGGATGAGACTACTGGAGAGCACCAAGGGTCTTGGCTCTGGAGGGCGGCAGCTGGCACTAAGGGTCTGTCCACTCAGGACAGATAAAGCTGGGTATCATCTGCGTAACAATGAAAATTTAAGCAATGCTTTCTAATAATACTGCCTAAGGGAAGCATGTATTAAGTGAATAAAATTGGTCCTAGCACAGAACCTTGTGGAACTCCATAATTAACCTTAGTCCGCAAAGAAGACTCCCCATTTACATGAACAAATTGTAATCTATTAGATAAATATGATTTAAAGTAATTTATGTTCACAGCCTCTACAGATGGATTAATATCCTGTGCAAAAAGCTACAGAAACTCTGCTGCAGTGCAGAAAGGATGAGACTACTGGAGAGCACCAAGGGTCTTGGCTCTGGAGGGCGGCAGCTGGCACTAAGGGTCTGTCCACTCAGGACAACTTCCTTTTGTAGGCAAGTAACAGCCATTGGAAGCCTGAGAAGACACCACTGAATAGCTCCATCAACTTTTTTCCTCCGAGGTGACGACACAGCCAAGTCCCACAGACTCATGGAAATTCTGATTGTTTTCATCCAGCAGGAACCCAGAGTTTGTCTTTAACCCAAAGTCACCCATTGGTGGTGGTTTTCATTCATTTGCTGCTGCTTATAAGGGTTCGGGTCATGGCTGCAAACTAAGAAACTCACCTCACATTGTTCTCAGCCAGACCCTCTAGCTCCTCCAGGGGGAGGTGTTCCCAAGCCACCAGGGAGCAGTAATCTCTCCAGCATGTCCTGGGTCTTCCTCGATGCCTCCTCTCAGTTGGACATGCCTGGAAAACCTCCCTCGGGAGATGACAGGGGCATCCTCACCAGATGCCTGAACCACCTCAGCTGACTCCTTTCATTGTGAAGGGGTGGGGTTCTACTCTGAGACCCTTCCAGATATTCAAACGTCTCATCTTGTGTCAGTCTGGACCCCCTATGGAGGAACCTCATTTTCTGGCTTGTATCTGTGATGTTGTACTCTTAATCGCTGTCCAAAGCTCATAACTATAGAATCAGAATCACCTTTATTGTCATTGTAATTTGCATTACAATGAGATTCGAGTGCAACTCCAAACCTTTCCGTGGTGCGAGTGATTTTTAGCCAAATAAAGGATAGTGAAATTTAACGGTAAATTTTTCACAGTATATGTACAACAATATAAACATAAGGTAAAATAAAATAAAATAAAATGTGGACCAAGTAAAATGTAAAATGAGAATTATATAGAACTGTGGTGTTATGTGTCGGACGCAGCTCGGAGAACCGACCAGCGTTTGAAGGACCCAGTATGAAATAAGCAGAGCACGGTACAAAGGCTAACTGAATTTAATACATAACAGTGATACAAAAATAACAGAAAGTGCGGTCTGGCGTGGTGCGCTCCCAGCAGCGCTAACGGTCCGGAGCCAGAAGCTGTTCGGACCCAAGGACCCCGCCGACACCCCCCAGGTGGCCGCAACAAACCGAGTCTGTGAAAGAAGGAACCATTATGTGAGTCCACACTCTACACACAGAGAGACCACTTAAAGGTGTACAAACAGCAAACACTTCCTGGCTTGATTACTAATCAACTTCCCAACCTGCAGGCATGGAACATCCAGTTCACATAACTCCACTGCAGTGGAAGCCGATACATGACTAACGTACAGCTCAATATAAAAAGGTGTGAGGGACACCACATTTACTGACTGTATAAATGTTAGTCACAAAATCTAACGTACCTCAGGAAGTGTGCTGACGAGCATGAGACCTCACCCCCTCCTCTTTCACAGACCGTGCATCAAACCCTGGACGTTCTCTGCATCCACTGATGATGAGATGGCTCCCGAGACGACGATCTCACCCGTCTGGTCACAAGGTCGAGTCTCTGGCCAATACACACTGTATACTCCAGTCTTAAATGCCACCATGTTCCAATCCATATAGATGCACCTCAGCTGTGAGTCCTGACGAGCCGCAGGTGATCAGGGTGAGGTCCTGATAACCTCAGCAACACAGCCACTCAGTCCCAAATGCAAGCCACCTGGAAGGAAAAACAAAAGACAGAAACAAAAAGGCAGCCAGGCCCCCCAGCCATACAACATGTGGAATCATATTGCACGGACAAATTGCACATGGTTTACAGATATTGCACAGAAACTTGAAGGTGCGGATTAGAGTGATTTGTTATTGTTCAGAGCAGTGATCACTCTGGGGAGAAAGCTGTCCCTGAGTCTGTTTGTCCTAGTTTTGATTGACCTATACCGTCGGCCGGAGGGTCGTAGGTCAAAAGGTGGTTGCTGGGGTGGGATGTGTCTTTGCTGATGGTGGCAGCTCTGCTGAGGTAGTGAGAGCTGGCGATGTCTTCCAGGCTGGGCAGAGAGCAGCCAGTGATCACCTGGGGCATTTTGATCACCCTCTGCAGCGCTCTCCTGTCTGCTGCTGAACACCCCCCCGTACCACGCTGTGATGCAGTACGTCAGGATGCTCTCGATGGTGGCTCTGTAGAACAACACCGGCAGCTTCTCCTCCAGATTGTTTCTCCTGAGCACCCTCAGGAAGTGGAGTCACTGCTGGGCTTTCTTCACTACCACTGTGGTGTTGGCAGTCCAGGAGAGGCTGTCAGAGAGCTGCACTCCCAGGAAGTCAGCCCTGGGTCAGCCCTGTTCTTCCTGAAGTCCAGGATTATTTCTTTTGTTTTTGTGGTGTTCAGCGTCAGGTTGTTAGCTGAACACCACGCTGTCAGTCGATGGTGTGGACAGATGTGTGAATCAACAGGTAAATCAGTTTTACTTGAATGTCCTTTCATTGTCTTGACCACGGGGTTTGTGATCACAACAGCAGTATGCAGAATTACGTAACCGTGTCTGGCCACAGAGTTCACCAGAGATTCTCTTGATAGTGTATTTATTTCTTTGTCTTACACTGCTCTACCTCCTTCCCTCTCTCAACACTTTTATCTTTTTCTTGCTCGCAGGCTCCACCCCAAGTCTCCCCCATCCCACCTCCATCTCCAATGCACCACCGCTCACCCGTCCCACTCATACCCGCACGGGACGATGATGACGCGGTGTCAGAGACCACCGACAGCACTGTGGTCATCCGAATGACACCGCAGAAGCAGGGAGAGGAGCTCCTCACGGTGGAAATGGCGCCCACTGAAGGAGATGAAAGATCTGAAGAGGACAAGAAATGAGAGAAAAAAATAAAGTAATGATCGACTAGCGGATGTTTAGTGAAGTTGTTTTAGTTATTTCCACACTGCCTCATCTTCTATTATGCATACTTGAAATTCTTTAAACTGAATGCATTATTCCCTGACTTTACATCTACCGCCACCAAAATGTTCAAAGTTTATGACATCACACATCAGAAACTAATGGACCAAAGTTCATGAGCATGATCACATCCTGGATGTTAACAGGCTGAGTGGTACTGTGGTAACATCCTACCCTTTGTAACACCGGTGTGAACATTAATATGATGATTACATATTGACAACATGCTGATGTTTAAAGGATCTCAGTGAAACACAGACTTTAGCATTGAACCACTTTAGCAATTGATTGGGGGTCTGCCTGTTTTCTGGAGGTCCTTAAATCAGATGGTCCAGTAGTCACTTAGATTTAGGGTTGAATGAAAGAGATCTTCTAATGTTCACTGTTACCAATCAGAGGTTTTTCTACTGAAAGTTAACTGATTTTCTCAATAATGCAGTAACAGGCCTTGTGAAAATAATGGCGTCACCCATGTGAACATTATCACGCTACTGTTTCAATTTTCACTCATTTGCCAATACACTCCTATGATAAACTATGTTTTAAAGCACAATGTGCAGTAATATTCCAGTGGTGTAGTACAGTTAGCAGTAGTGTTAGAGTGCACGTTTGCCAGTGAATACTGGAATTTATTAGACGTGGTCACTACATGCACAGTCTGCGTGTTGGATAAGGTTGTGGAAACCAGCAGCATAGGTGCTTTGTTGGAAAGGAAAGGGTGACTGACCTTGATGTCTCACATGATGGCGTGATCTTTGGGGAACCAATGGCCTAACAGCAGCATTTGAGAAACAGGGTGAGGAGATGGATAGTCCTGGACTGATGCTAAGATCCAGGCTTTCAGTGACTTCATGGACTCTGCTGTCACGTGTCTGTGTGTGGTGAAAGTGTCCAGCGTGTACAGTGATTCACTAATGTCAGCAGTGACGTTCGTGTTTGTCGGTTGTCAGGCTTTGAGACTCAGAGAAGGGAAGCGCTTTCACAGCTATGAGGTTGCTGCACAGAGGTGTTTGGTAATACCAAGACCTTTGCAAGAGAACAAAGATCCAAGACTTTAAGGTCTTGGTGCTTCCAGTCTCAGCGTATGATTGAAAGAATTGGCCTTTGGTACTAGGGCTCTTTAAAGGGATCCTTGGGCACGGCTGGATTGAGTTTGTGTCAAACAAACATTTGCTTCGGTGGAAGTAAATGAAGAGTATCATGAGGGAACGTTGGCCACCACATTCTGGCCATGTGGAGCTTTTCTGTGGGAATGAGCCAGCACAAGGGTGCCTCAGTGTTCAGGACGCCAGCAACAAGAAGAGGTCAAAAAGTTGTCCACGTTTATCTGGTTGCAGCAGACAGATGGCTACCACTGAGAGATGAGGATGGACTATTACCAGCCTGGGTGATTGTCATCCAGGACTGAAGGCAGTTCCATGGTGTGGTGGATGCAGTGACACTCAGCACCATGCACACTCCCAAACCAGACCTTGCAAGCATCTGCATGTTTTGTTAGCATGTTAGGATGTAGACATTAGCGTGGCATCTTGAAAACAAAACATCCAGCAACAACCTGACTTTGTTCTTCCTCAGTGTGGTGGCCAAAGGAGACCAGTAGAGGGCGCTCAGTGTTTTGTGCTGCCTTGTCCTTGTCTTGTTCACCTTGTTTTGCTCTTCTTTTTTCCTCCTCCTGTGTTATCTTGAGAAGGTTCTGAGAATGATCCGCAGCACTTCTGTAGCTGCTCGGCCTTTTGTGAATTTCATTACTTTTATCTATTTCACGAGAAATCTATTTCTGTGTTGATCACAGCAGGGATTCACAAAGCAAACTACGTGTGCGCAGGTTGGACTGCAAAATGGACTGGACTAAGCGGTCATCACACACTCTAGCTATCGTGTCGTTATTGTGAGGCTAAACATCATGTTTCATGTATGTTACATATGTACTAGTAACTTTACACCAAATCATTTAGTAAAACCACTAACAGCTGATATGCACAAAATATAGTATTTAATAAACAGACTGCATTTATAAAGCGCTTTTCCATCCACATCAGAAACTCAAAGCTCTTTACAATGATGCCTCACATTCACACACCACTGTCAGGCTGCTGCCATGCAAGGCGCTCACTACATACTGGTAGCAAGTAGCGGATTAAGGACCTTGCCCAAGGGCCCTTGGTGATTTTATGGTCTGGCTGGGGTTTGAACGGAGGATCCTCTGGTCTCAAGCCCAACGCTTAACCACTAGACCATCACCTCCCCCAACGAAGCAATTTTCAAGTCAGCGACATGTTAACTGTTCAAGATAACAAATGGCTACAGAGACTGGCCGAGGCGGCTGCATGCTACCCAAATAAAAAGTTAATACCCAGTTCTGTCTCACAGTTGATTACAAACCGCACTGATCTGTTTATAGAACAATTTCTACTCATTAACATTGTGTTCATGAGATTGTTTGTTCATATTTGGAGCAATCAGAAGTCATCAGTAAAAAGGCTGATTTTGGGGCCTTCTCATTTAAAGTTCTATTGATTTACATGGACTCACTCTGGACTCACTTTTTACTGTAACTCTGTTAAAAAGTTGAGTCACTTCACACAGTGAGGTTCTCAAAGCGAGTCACAGTGGTTGAGTCAACATATCTGCATATCTGTGTTGCAGTGCCACCACCAAACCAAGGGGGCCAGGAGCATGACTCTCCTTGAGCAGATATGATTTAATTTTTTGGAATACAAAATGCTCCTGGTGTATTTTGCTGAGTGTTAGTGATATTTAACACACCCAGAGATGTGGTGTTTGTGCTGGAGACCCTCCTGTCCTGTGCACCAGCAGCATTTCCTGTACATTCGTTTTGTGAATTGTTCTGTAATTTGTGTCTGTATCATGGCCCAAGCAGAGGGTCACCCCTTTGAGTCTGGTCTGCTTGAGGTTTCTTCCTCAGAGGGAGTTTTTTCTTACCTCTGATGCTCTGGGGGTTAGTAAGGTTAGACCTTACTTGTGTGAAGCACCTTGAGGCAACTCTGTTGTGACTTGGCGCTATATAAATGAAAATAAATTGAAATTGAAAAATATTTAAGTGAACATAAATGCACTCTTCTGAAGGTACTGATTGGGAGCTTTTCCAGAGCATCTGGAGAGTATTCAGTGCTTCACTTTTTCCACAGCCTTATTCCAAAATGGAGTAAATGTATTTTTCCCCTCAAAATTCTACTCACAATACCCCATAATGTCAACATGATAAAAGTTTTTATTTTGAAATTTTTGCAAATTTACTAAAAATAAAAATCTAAGAAATCCCATGTCCATAAGTACAAGTATTCACAGTCGTTGCTCAGTACTTTGTTCATGCACCTTTGGCAGCAATTCCAGCCTCAAGTCTTGTTGAATAAGATGCCACAAGCTTGGTTCACCTATCTTTGGGTAGTTTGGCCCATTGATATCTTGGCTGTGTACTTAGTGTCATTGTCCTGCTGAAAGATGAACCGTCGCCCCAGTCTGAGGTCAAGAGCGCTCTGGAGCAGGTTTTCAGCCAGGATGTCTCTGTACATTGCTGCATTCATCTTTCCCTCAATCCTGACTAGGCTCCCAGTTCCTGCTGCTGAAAAACATCCCCACAGCATGATGCTGCCACCACCATGCTTCACTGTAGGGATGGTGCCTGGTTTCCTCCAAACATGATGACAAAGAGTTCAATCTTTGTCTCATCAGACCAGAGAATTTTGTTTCTCCTGGTCTGAAAGTCCTTCAGGTGCCTTTTGTCAAACTCCAGGTGGGCTGCCATGTGCCTTTTACTAAGGAGTGGCTTCTGTCTGGCCACTCTACCATACAGGCCTGATTGGTGGATTGCTGCAGAGATGGTTGTCCTTCTGGAAGGTTCTCCTCTTTCCACAGAGGAATGCTGGAGGTCTAACAGAGTGACCATCGGGTTCTTGGTTACCTCCCTGACTAAGGTCCTTCTCCCCCAGTCACTCAGTTTAGACGGGCATCCATCTCCAGGAAGAGTCCTGGTGGATCTGAACTTCTTCCATTTACAGATGATGGAGGCCACTGTGCTCATTGGGACCTTCAAAGCAGCAGAAATGTTTCTGTGCCCTTCCCCAGATTTGTGCCTCCAGACAATCCTGTCTCAGAGGTCTACAGACAATTCCTTTGACTTCATGCTTGGTTTGTGCTCTGACTGTCAACTGTGGGATCTTATGTAGACAGGTGTCTCTTGATCCAAATCATGTCCAATCAACTGAATTTACCCCAGGTGGACTCCAAAGAAGCTGCAGAAACATCTCAAGGATGAACAGTGGAAACACGAGGCACCTGAGCTCAGTTTTGAGCTTCATGGCAAAGGCTGTGAATACTTATGAACATGTGATTTCTTAGGTTTTTATGTTTAATAAATTAGCAAAAATCTAAAAAAAAAAAAAAAAAGGATCACGTAATAACCATTACAGGAGAAGACGCCCACTCCTACTTCCGGATGGAGCCGCACCTGGGACAGAGAGAGAGAAAAAAACAGAATGAGGCGGCAGAAAGACAACAAATACAGTATAATTTGTCAGCATTAAACAACAAGAAAAACAGAGAAATACTAAGGTGATCGCCGGCCACTAGTCCTAAACTAAAAGACCCAGAATTTAGGTAAGGTTGAGGCCGGGGCATGCTCTGTTTACTAATAACATGAATTAAAAGAGTAAAAAGCATAGAAACATACTATACCAGTATGCTACCCATACGAAAGGGAAAATAAGTGCATCTTAAGTCTGGACTTGAAAGTCTCTACAGAATCTGACTGTTTTACTGATGCAGGGAGATGTTTCTACAGAACAACATGCAGACCCCCCTTGGATCTGCTGTGGTGACCCCTATACTGGAAAAACAAGGGAGCAGCTGAAGGGATCCAAAATTAAAACACTGGTAAAAAAAAAAAAAAAAAAATTGTCACATTCCTTTTTTCCACTTTTGAAGTGTCCTGTGGATCCTACCTGCAGGGGTGGCGGCCCAGGGGTTAGTGTGCTTGTCTACAGTGGGGAAGGTTCCTGGTTGGAACAAAGTCACCCTTGTCTATTCTCCATATAATGTGCAGTTGCATCAGGAAGGGCATCCGGTGTAAAACTTGTACCAAATCAACATGCAGGTTCGCCTCATATCTGCTGTGGTGAAATCAAAGGGCTGTACCTCTGGGTCCTACAGGACCCTGCTTTGCTAAAATATGGGAAGTACCAGTAATAATAATAAAAAAAATCTATTAAAATTATGAAACAAATATTGTTTTATGTATTTTTAAAATGTGCAACATGTTTTAACAGTAACTTTGAAGTCCAGCTGTCCGTGGCTCAGGTAATACTGGAGATTTGCACTTCTATTCTACAATGAACCTGTCTGACTTTCATCACGGCAAGTTGTTTTTGGAATTTTTTCAGTCTCCCTTTTACAACCCCAATTCCATTGAAGTTGGAACGGTGTGTAAAATGTAAATAAAAACAGAATATAATGATGTGCAAATCCTCTTCAACCTATATTCAATTATTTGTTTTGGAAACATTTCTCAATGCCCGCCCCACCCGGTATTTATTTAAAATGGCTCAGTCCACCTGCCCCCTTCAGACTGCTGCAAAAACTTTCACAAACAGGGTGTGCAGGAGGAGAGTCAAGACACCTCAGAGAGCAAAAAAAAAAGAAAAAAAATCTTAGACAGGAGAAAGAAGTGAAGGGTTAACGGTATATCACCCAGTTCTTTCATAGACAAGATGGGTCTGTGATGGAAAGTTCTGGAATGTTAGCCTGTTGTCTGTTCCTAACTCTGTCCATAAGCTAGCTCACGTTTCTCCCCATGTTAGCTCATATTTCTGAAGAAAACTGGATTAATACATTTCACTGTTGTTTTAGTTAAATAATCAATGCAAACAAATGTTTAACAAGCAGTTCTCAAAAAAATGATGCATGTTCTGCAGACACATAGGGAGCAGCAGCACATCTGTCAGCCCCCCCCCCCCCCACCTGAACAAACCCAAGTACCCCCTGAGGTGAGCAGCTGTGTGTGGAATTAATTGATTATTATGGAGAAAAAACATGAAAGAATAAAAAATCATTCTGAAATTAAAAAAGCCTATAGTCTGTATTTATTTCAGAATCATTTTAATGGTTTAAAAAGCATCAGCTATCACTGAAATATAATGTTTGGTCAGTAGTTTGGGACTCTCATCACCTTGCTTTGCAGTAGGAACAGAGAACATTTCCAGTATGTGTAGACTGGGTCACTGCTCTCAATCCAATCAGAGAAATATTTACATCAGAAGATTAAATAGCAACAACCAGCCTCATATATGTATTTTGTCAGAGTATCAGTCTTGCAGCAAATAACTGAATCTAAATGAATTTCATTGTACAGTTGTATGCAAAATTTGGGCACCCCTGATAATTTTCATGATTTTTCTTTATAAAGCCTTCCTTTGAAGGAATAACACTTGGAGTATTTACCACATGATGAGGGAGGCTGTTCCACAAAGTTACAATATTTTTTTGAGTCATATCTGCATATTTGCACCTCAAAAAATGTGAGAGTGACCTCTCAAACATAAATAAACTCTATTTTGGAAAAAAAAAAAATTACAGTCTGAAAAAAATATTTGATATATACAGTTGTATGCAAAGGTTTGGGCACACCTGATAATTTTCATGAGTTCCTTTATAAATCATTGGTTGTCTGGATCAGAAATTTCAGTTAAATATAATATATAGCAGACAAACACACTGATATTTGAGAAGTGAAATGAAGTTTCTAGTATTTACAGAAAGTGTGCAATAATTAAACAAAATTAGGCAGGTGCATAAATTTGCGCACCCTTGTCATTTTATTGATTTGAATACATTTAGCACTAATTATTGGAACACAATATTAGTTTGGTAAGCTCATTGACCCTTGACCTCCTTAGACAGGTGAATCCAATCATGAGAAAGGGTATTTAAGGTGGCCATTTGCAAATGTTCCCCTCTTTGCATCTCTTCTAATGAGTGGCAACATGGGAGCCTCTAAACAACTCTCAAATGACCTGAAAATAAAGATTGTTCAAGATCATGGTTTAGGGGAAGGATACAAAAAGCTATCTTAGAGATTTCAGCTGTCAGTTTCCACTGTGAGGAACATAGTGAGGAAATGGAAGACCACAGACACAGTACTAGTTAAGGCTCAAAGTGGCAGGCCAAGAAAAATCTCAGATAAGCTGAAGCAAAGGATGGTGAGAACAGTCATAGTCAAGCCACAGACCTGCTCCAAAAACCAACAACATGATCTTGCTGCAGATAGTGTCTCTGTGCATTATTCAACTATACAGCGCACTTTGCTCAAAGAGATGCTGTGTGATGCTGTAATGCAGAGGAAGCCTTTTCTGTGTACATGCCACAAACACAGTCACTTGAGGTATGCTAAAGCACATTTGGACAAGCCAGCTTCATTTTGGAATAAGGTGCTGTGGACTGATAAAACTAAAATTGAGTTATTTGGACATAACAAGGGGTGGTATGCATGGCTGAAAAAGAACACAGCATTCCAAGAAAAACACTTGCTACCTAGAGTAAAATTTGGAGGTGGTTTTATCATGCTGTGGGGCTGTGTGGCCAGTGCAGGTACTGGGAATCTTGTTAAAGTTGAGGGTCACATGGATTCCAGTCAATATCAGCAGATTCTTGAGAACAATGTTCATGAATCAGTGACAAAGTTGAAGCTGTCGCTGGGGCTTTCAACAAAACAATGACCCTAAACACTGCTCAAAATCTACTAGGGCATTCATGCAAAGGAAAAAGTATAACGTTCTGGAATGGCCATCTCAGTCCCCAGACCTGAATATTATTGAAAATCTGTGGTGTGATTTTAAGTGGGCTGTCCATACTCAGAAACCAACAAACCTGAGATGTTTTTTGCAAAGAAGAATGGTCCAAAATACCTTCAACCAAAATTCAGACTCTCATTGGAAGCTATAGGAAGCATTTAGAGGCTGTTATTTCTGCAAAAGGAAGATCTACTAAATATTAATGTATTTTTTTGTTGGGGTGCCAAATTTATGCACCTGCCTAATTTTGCTTAAAGAATTATTGCACACTTTCTGTAAATCCTATAAACTTCAGTTCATTTTTCAAATATCAGCGTTCGTCTGCTATATGATATATTGAACTGAAATTTCTGATCCAAACAACCAATGATTTATAAAGGAAAGTCATGGAAATCATCAGGGGGGCCCAAACATTTACATATAACTGTATTTTCAGTGCTTCCCTTACCAAGTAACTGTCAAATGACATTTTTCTTTTCAGATATATGAGATTGATAGTCAAAAATATCATTAAAATGCATAGTTTTATGTAAAACGGTATCAAAATACGACCGGCTACGGGAAGCCCAATAAGATTTCTTTTCATGGGGCCCAAAATCCCTGGTGGCGCCCCTGCCGAACCATGTCACCTGTGTGGACCGCAATCATCCAAATTCCATCCAGGTACATCATACTCCAACATATCCACTCCAAGCAGGGCGCCATCTGGTGGTGGTGGGCCAGCAGTACCTCCTCTTCAGCGGCCCACACAACAACATTAAAGAAATGCATCTAACTAACATGGTGGCTCAGTGGCCTGGTTCAACGCATGCCTCATTCATCCTGACTGACGGTGTGCTTGGGGCAACCCAGTCTCACGCTTTTTTTTTCATGCTCCGTCATGAAATGAGTCACATTTCCATGATGTGGTTAATTTATTTTACTATTTCTAACGCTAACCCCTTCTCATAACCCAAACCATAACTCCCCCAGACGCCCCCCCCCCATCACCCAGCATTTTGTGCCCCCGTCTGGCACGTGCACGATGATTAAATAGTTTATTTGCACAATTGTTCTGAATGAAACCAGCATGGGCAAATTTGGGCATGTGCGCATTCAAAAATGTTTTTCAAAAAAGGTTTTTATTATTATTATATTTATTATTATTATTATTAGGATTATTATTAAATACTGTGTTGAGTAGAGCTGAAACAACTAATCGAGTTAATCGATTAAAATCGATTATTAAAATAGTTGTCAACTAATTTAGTCATCGATTAGTTGCTAAATAAGTTTGTTTTACCGCAAATGTTTGTTTCTTCCATATAATCAACCGAGCTTTGCTTTGAATCTTGAACCATTGAAGGAGTGCTTCGAGCTGCTGCTTCATTGGTTTCATTGGTTTTATTTTGCTTTATCTTAATTTTTCCACACTAAAACCCTAAAGAGCATATGTCTGTGAGGAATATTTACCTTTTTTATGTTAAACTGACCTGTTATGGTCTTCTGAAACAGTTGATAGATGTATTTTATGCTAACGCCGATGCTAATGCGTTAGCATGTCTATGGTGTTTTCAATGTTAAAGTTAGCATTAAGCTGCTGCCATTTCAGCATGTTTGTGCATTTGTTTTCTGTATAATAATTAATAGCTCAGCGTTTGTTGTCGTAAAAGAGTCAAATGTATTACAAATTATATTTTTTAATTATTTTTATTTATATATTAATAATAATAGCAACAAAAATAGTAATAATAACTAATAATGCTACAATACAATTTTAGAGAAAGAGACATGAGTCACATGTGTCATTGTGAAATGACCACATAGTTTCCAAGTTATACAGAGAATGTTGCACATATAATGAGTCGGCTACAGTTTTTGATTTAGATTTTATGGTTAACTGGTTATGCTAATTGCTCATTTGCAGCAACAAAAATACCTCTTTTTTCACCATATATTTGATAAGATTTATATGTTTCAGTGTTGTTTTATGGCAACTCAGCACTTTGATAAAGCAATGCCATTTGAAATAATTATTTTTGTTCTTTATTATAAACTGTTTTATTCTTTATTTTATATTTCAACAGCCAAGGGACATTTGTCGATTTGTTGATTTTCAAGTATTTTAAGTTTTCAAATAATGTTCTGTTGTTAAATAAAGTGATGGAAGGAGAGAAAAATTGTTTCCCTGGCACATTTTTAAAAATTCCCTGCTAATCCGATTAATCGTGTCAAAACCCTATCAGATTCATCGATGATCCAAATAATCATTTGTTGCAGCCTTAGTGTTCAGTATTTGTCAATAAATGCGTGTGTATAGTTGTGATGTCACACACTGACAGCCGCACCTCATTCTCTTTAATTTTACTGTGGGTGCTCTGCTTCTGCTTCATGTTTACTTTGGTGGACAGGGTACCAATTAAAATATCCCTGTATATCTCCACTTCATCTGTAGCTCACACTCAGTTAAATTCCTTTTCCTACCGTGATCATTCCGAACAGAGAGGGGAATCCCAGCTCCCAGGGCCTATTTAAATATATTTGCATATTTAAATAGGGGCGTGGACAGGGAAGAGTTTGGTACTTCTGCATGTGCAATCAATTCCACATTGATTAGATGTATGAACGGAATGTGCGTGGCTCCATACGTACGCACAGTGTGATACCTCTGAATTTTTTTGTGCGTACGACAGCTTCTGAGTTTTAGCGTGCACCATGTTTCAGTAGGAAATCCACGTAAGTCTTTGTACTTGAGTTCCCTGGTGACCAAGTCCAGGAAGTCACTGAAAACCTGGATCTTGGTCTTAATACAGGACAATCACAAACCCTGAACATTCAAGTGCTGCAACAAAGTTGCACTGACAGGCCACAGTATGTCAGACTGAGGGACACCACATCTGACACTGTGATCAGCAGCACTGGAGCACCGCAGGGCACGGTGCTGGCCCCTCTTCTCTTCACCCTGTACACCTTGAACTTCTGCTACAACTCTGATTTGTGTCACATCCACAAGTTCGCAGATGACACAGCCATTGTTGGATGTATCAGGGATGACAGAGAGGAGTACAGGAGCCTAGTGAAGGACTTTGCTGCCTGGTGCCACACAAACCATCTACAGCTCAACACCTTGAAAAGAAAGGAGCTGGTCTTTGACTTTAGGAAGTCGAGACCAAGTCCGCAACCAGTTCTGATCCAGAGAGCTGAGGTGGAGGCTGTGGATTCCTACAAGTACATCGGGCTGTGGCTGGACAGCAAATTGGACTGGACAACCCACACCAACCACCTGTACAGGAAGGGACAGAGCAGGCTGGGCCTCCTGAGGAGGCTGCGGCCATTTAATATCTGCAGGAAACTCCTGTGGATGTTCTAACAGTCTGTAGTAGCCAGCGTCCTCTTTTACACCATGAGGTGCTGGGGGGGAGCACATCCAAGAAGGACACATCCAAGCTGGACAAACTGATCAGGCGGGCCGGCTCTGTGGTTGGCATGAAGCTGGACTCTCTGGTGACGGTGGCAGAGAAGAGAACACTGGACAAACCGCTGGACATTGTGGACGATATCAGTCAGCCTCTGCACACCGTCATCAGCAACCAGAGGAGCCTCTTCAGCCACAGACTGCTGCTTCCCAAGTGCAGGACCAACAGACTGAAAAACTCCTTTGACCCTCAGGCCATCACTCAAGGGGAGGAGGAGCAACAGGAAGACAGAGGACGGTAAGGAGAGGAACAGTAGGAGCCAGTAAGCCAGTATTGATCAGTATGTCTGGTATTTATATTTGCATGCTGAGAGGGAGTTTTTTCTTACCACTGTTACCTGTGTTCTTGCTCTAGTGGTTGGTAAGGTTAGACCTTACTTGTGTGAAGCACCTTGAGGAAACTTTGTTGTGATTTGGAGTTATATAAATGAAAATAAATTGAAATTAAATTGAAAATTGAAATTATTTACATTTTGCAAACTGCTTTGTACTTTTGATGCTCTGTGTGCTTCTTACCCTGTGTGTTGCTATGCAATGCTGCTGGAACCTCAATTTCCCTGAGGTAGTCTTTCCAAGGGATGAATAAAGATCTATCTAATCTAATATAATCTAAATTATTGATCAAATTATTTTTAACTGGCTCACTTAACTCCAGTTTTGGCTTCTCTTCACTGGCTGCCAGTGTATTTTAGAATCCATTTAAAAATTTTAGTTTTAACTTTTAGGGCCATACATGGATGAGCTCCCCAGTACAACACCGACCTGCTGAAATCTGATTCTTCTTCCAGGGTCCTGAGATCATCAGGTCAGAGGTCACGGATGGTCCAGAAGAGTCGTTTTAAAACTCAGTCCCATCCAGACTCTGGAACATGTGTCCTGTCTTTATGCTGCACAGACTGACTCTTCGAAAAAGCACCTGAACACACTTTTATATACACAAGCTTTTTGCTGGACTTGTTGTTTTTATGCTTTTATATAGTCAATATTTTACCATTTTATTTTTTACTCTTTCTAGTGAAGCACTTTGTGATTTTCATGTCACTTACTGACATTATGTTTAAGTAATATCCGTGGGCGGGGCTTGTACCGTGTGTCAGATCTGGCGCAGTTTAATGGCCAAATAAACACTTTTTTGAAATTAAACATTTGAACTGTGTCAGGCTGATATTAGATGTTAGTGTTTAAGTAACTCCACATTGACGTGTTCACTCACACGCCATAATGCTATACGAACAAGCCCCGCCCTCATCTCCATAAATGACTCGTTTTTTTGTTTTTTCTTCTTCTGCCACATACCGCTCCGACGGGCCTTGAAAGCAACAGCGCCCGTCCGCGTCAGGAAAGCCGTTTAACATGAACGCATCTTCTGCCGCTGGAAAACCACGAAGTACTGCTGCCTTTCAGTGAAATATGTCGCTGTTCGCTACTAATGTTAATTAAGAACTTGACAGCTGCACAGTCAACGGTTTAGCTTGGAGACATTACTGGACACAAGATCCGGAGGAACAGGCGGGAGAGAACCGGAGGTATGGACAACTTTGTTTCCCTGACACGTCTCGTTCCTTCCTCCGTCTTCGCGGCACAGTTTGTACGGGAGCCGGGGCGACCATGTCCGTTGCACAAACCGTGTTTTCCAGCAGTTTCCACCGCGTCAAAGTTCTTTTCTTTCTGCAACAAAAGAGGTTACTAAACAGCACACACCTGTTTGTAGCGTGTCCGTGATGCCTGTCCACGTCTGCCGAGTTTGAAACCTACAGCCCAGAACTATCATGCTTTTGTCGTATATCCATGTTTGAAAAGCGTTTTTATGTTTTGAAAGTTGCGCTTGGTTTTGTTTTTAATCCAAACTTTGACATCCTGAGTTAAAGAACAACGTTGTATTTTACTTTCCTTAATATGAAGCTGTGGGATATATAAATATAGAAATATAAAACACTGTAATTTTATTTGGGGGAAACGCCTCAAAATTTTTTCTGTCTGCCAACCTGTAGGTGGCGATAATAATGGAATTTTCCACTTGTGTACCCCAGAACAAATTTGAAGTCCACAACTTCATAAACATTTTGGAATTGAATCTGTCTGTTGCTCGACTTTGGAAGTCTTGTGCAGCTATCAGTTATTTTAGTAATTGAGTATTCTAGCAATTATTCTAGCATCAGTAGTCCAGGGTTCTCCCCAAGCAATGGCACAATGTCGCTGCGCCAAAGTCTTGACATTTTGCTGAAATGGCGATGGGAATGTGTCTTTCTGTTTTGTCTTATTAACCATTTTTGTTTCAAAAAAGCAAAAATTAAAAAGCGAAACATTCAGTGCAAGTCTGAGCAAAAAACAGTTGAAAGAGTGGACTTTTGCTGAGAGGAGCTTCTTTCTGAAACTGTCAGTGTAGCTGGGGACGGAGCTGTAGCTGTATGAGGGTCTCCCCTCACACCGGGCAGAGAGACAGCAGCCGGCCGCCGGGCGAATAGTCCCTCCCCACGTAGAGCGGACTGTGTGTTTTTTAAAAATAGACAAACACACTGCTTTGCTTTACATGTGCAGTAGGTCTATTTCACATGATCAATGTGGACCGTCTTTCTCTTAAAAGGCTATTTTTTACTCTGTGGGTGTCGCGTTGGAAAGGTGTAGCCATCATTGCTAATTTGATTAGCTGTTACGCTCTAGTCTACTTCTGTTTTTTTTCTGGGACGTTGCAGCGCCACACACAGGCCTGGCATATGTACTACAACATTAAATGAAGCTTCGATGTACAGAATTTGTCTTGAACATTTTTTGTAATCAAATTATTCAAGTTACTTGACTAATCGTTTCAGCCCTACATCAAAGATCACCACAAACTAATCATGGTCACCATTGGGCTCTCTTTAATTTGCTAAATTAAATGATGATGGCATTGTAGTCTTAAACACCTCTGCAGCTTCTCTCCCCCTGCCATCCCCCCAATACCCCATCCCTGTAGAGACGGTGCCTGCTCCCAGACCACCAACAACCAGTAAAAATCTATTTAAGCATATTGATTTATTCTGCCTTACAGAAACCTGGTTACAGCAGGATGAATATGTTAGTTTAAATGAGTCAACACCCCTGAGTCACACTGTCAGAATGGTCGTAGCACGGGCCGAGGAGGAGGATTAGCAGCAATCTTCCACTCCAGCTTATTAATTAATCAAAAACCCAGACAGAGCTTTAATTCATTTGAAAGCATGACTTAGTCTTGTCCATCCAAATTGGAAGTCCCAAAAACCAGTTTTATTTGTTATCTATCATCCACCTGGTCGTTACTGTGAGTTTCTCTGTGAATTTTCAGACCTTTTGTCTGACTTAGTGCTTAGCTCAGATAAGATAATTATAGTGGGCGATTTTAACATCCACATAGATGCTGAGAATGACAGCCTCAACACTGCATTTAATCTATTATTAGACTCAGTTGGCTTCGCTCAAAATGTAAATGAGTCCACCCACCACTTTAACCATACTTTAGATCTTGTTCTGACTTATGGTATGGAAATTGAAGACTTAACAGTATTCCCTGAAAACCTCCTTCTGTCTGATCATTTCTTAATAACATTTACATTTACTTTAATGGACTACCCAGCAGTGGGGAATAAGTTTCATTACAGTAGAAGTCTTTATGAAAGCGCTGTAACTAGGTTTAAGGATATGATTCCTTCTTTATGTTCTCCAATGCCATATACCAACACAGTGCAGAGTAGCTACCTAAACTCTGTGAGTGAGATAGATTATCTCATCAATAGTTTTACATCCTCATTGAGCACAACTTTGGATGCTGTAGTTCCTCTGAAAAAGAGAGCTTTAAATCAGAAGTGCCTGACTCCGTGGTATAACTCTCAAACTCGCAGCTTAAAGCAGCCAGGCTGACAAAGAATCGGAGCTCTAGTGAGCTGAATATTCCTTTAACTTTAACTAGTAATGACTTCATGACTTTCTTTGCTAATAACATTTTAACTATTAGAGAAAAAATTACTCATAATGATCCCAAAGACATATCGTTATCTTTGGCTGCTTTCAGTAATGCTGGTATTTGGTTAGACTCTTTCTCTCCGATTGTTCTGAGTTATTTTCATTAGTTACTTCCTCCAAACCATCAACATGTCTATTAGACCTCATTCCTACCAGGCTGCTCAAGGAAGCCCTACCATTAATTAATGCTTTGATCTTAAATATGATCAATCTATCTTTATTAGTTGGCTATGTACCACAGGCTTTTAAGGTGGCAGTAATTAAACCATTACTTAAAAAGCCATCACTTGACCCAGCTATCTTGGCTAATTATAGGCCAATCTCCAACCTTCCTTTTCTCTCAAAAATTCTTGAAAGGGTAGTTGTAAAACAGCTAACTGATCATCTGCAGAGGAATGGTCTATTTGAAGAGTTTCAGTCAGGTTTTAGAATTCATCATAGTACAGAAACAGCATTAGTGAAGGTTACAAATGATCTTCTTATGGCCTCAGACAGTGGACTCATCTCTGTGCTTGTTCTGTTAGACCTCAGTGCTGCTTTTGATACTGTTGACAATAAAATTTTATTACAGAGATTAGAGCATGCCATAGGTATTAAAGGCACTGTGCTGCGGTGGTTTGAATCATATTTATCTAATAGATTACAATTTGTTCATGTAAATGGGGAGTCTCCTTCACAGACAGGTTAATTATGGAGTTCCACAAGGTTCTGTGCTAGGACCAATTTTATTAACTTTATACATGCTTCCCTTAGGCAGTATTATTAGACGGTATTGCTTAAATTTTCAGTGTTACGCAGATGATACCCAGCTTTATCTATCCATGAAGCCAGAGGACACACACCAATTAGCTAAACTGCAGGATTGTCTTACAGACATAAAGACATGGATGACCTCTAATTTCCTGCTTTTAAATTCAGATAAAACTGAAGTTATTGTACTTGGCCCCACAAATCTTAGAAACATGGTGTCTAACCAGATCCTTACTCTGGATGGCATTACCCTGACCTCTAGTAATACTGTGAGAAATCTTGGAGTCATTTTTGATCAGGGTATGTCATTCAAAGCACATATTAAACAAATATGTAGGACTGCTTTTTTGCATTTACGCAATATCTCTAAAATTAGAAAGGTCTTGTCTCAGAGTGATGCTGAAAAACTAATTCATGCATTTATTTCCTCTAGGCTGGACTATTGTAATTCATTATTATCAGGTTGTCCTAAAAGTTCCCTGAAAAGCCTTCAGTTAATTCAAAATGCTGCAGCTAGAGTACTGACAGGGACTAGAAGGAGAGAGCATATTTCACCCATATTGGCCTCTCTTCATTGGCTTCCTGTTAATTCTAGAATAGAATTTAAAATTCTTCTTCTTACTTATAAGGTTTTGAATAATCAGGTCCCATCTTATCTTAGGGACCTCATAGTACCATATCACCCCAATAGAGCGCTTCGCTCTCAGACTGCAGGCTTACTTGTAGTTCCTAGGGTTTGTAAGAGTAGAATGGGAGGCAGAGCCTTCAGCTTTCAGGCTCCACTCCTGTGGAACCAGCTCCCAATTCAGATCAGGGAGACAGACACCCTCTCTACTTTTAAGATTAGGCTTAAAACTTTCCTTTTTGCTAAAGCTTATAGTTAGGGCTGGATCAGGTGACCCTGAACCATCCCTTAGTTATGCTGCTATAGACGTAGACTGCTGGGGGGTTCCCATGATGCACTGTTTCTTTCTCTTTTTGCTCTGTATGCACCACTCTGCATTTAATCATTAGTGATTGATCTCTGCTCCCCTCCACAGCATGTCTTTTTCCTGGTTCTCTCCCTCAGCCCCAACCAGTCCCAGCAGAAGACTGCCCCTCCCTGAGCCTGGTTCTGCTGGAGGTTTCTTCCTGTTAAAAGGGAGTTTTTCCTTCCCACTGTCGCCAAGTGCTTGCTCACGGGGTCGTTTTGACCGTTGGGGTTTTTCTGTAATTATTGTATGGCTTTTGCCTTACAATATAAAGCGCCTTGAGGCAACTGTTTGTTGTGATTTGGCGCTATATAAATAAAATTGATTTGATTTATTGTTTTTGAGGTTCCTCGAGTTAACTGGGATGTACTAACTCATATTTGCTGTCTAAGTTTGACACTCTTACAGCAGGGAATTTCAGAGAAACTTAAAGGTTTCTTGGATTACTTTGAGAAGAAAATAGAAGACATTAGGTTAAACATATCCCAGCATGCCTTAATCCAGCCACTACATCCTGCTGTTGAGGTGTGCGCCACTACTGAGGTATTACCTAGGTTTACAGAATTTGATAATACCTCACTTGGCGTGCTGACGAAACTCGTAACATCAACAAAAAGCACAACCTGTTTATTTGATCCTATACCAACAAAACTGTTTAAGGACCTGTGGCCCACTCTTGGGCCGACTGTGCTGGAATTTATTAATCTCTCATTAACTTCTGGATCTGTTCGTAAATGTTTCAAATCTGCAGTGATTAAACCATTGCTTAAGAAACCTAATTTTGACCCTAGTGTATTGAAAAACTATCAGCCGATAGCAAATCTATCATTTTGCTCTAAAATTCTGGGAAAAGTGGTTTCATGGCAGTTCGTAGACTATCTTACAGAGAATAATCTCTTTGAGCCACTGCAGTCTGCTTTTAGAAAATATCATTCCACAGAGACGGCTCTCACTAAAGTGATCGTTTCCTTGCAATGGATTCGGACACCACTTCTGGTGCTGTTGGATCTTAGTGCTGCGTTTGATACAGTGGATCATCATATTCTATTTGATAGGCTGGAGAATCATTTTGGGATTACTGGGAGTGCCCTTGCATGGTTGACATCATACCTGACCAGTCATTCTCACTGTGTTTTGTACAATAACACTCCTCTAACCTTAGTTACATGAAATTTGGGGTTCCACAGGATGTACCTGACTCCAGAAGATCGTTGTGGCAGCCAGAGTCTGAAGCACAGAAACTTCACATTTTGACCACTTTCCTGTACTGCATGTAACATTTGTTTTCTTCTGAACAGTACAAAAAAAAATTTTTTTTTTCCTTATTTTTATTTTATTTATTTTGGGTGGGGTCATAACAGCCGGTGAGGTGGGGAGGAAATCTGAGCAGCTTTCGCTTCTGGTTTCAAGCGCCTGGCCTCGCTGGGTGCGTCCCGCTCCAGGACAGTGCCTGGTGAGGAGTTGACTGGGACAGTCCATCTATCAAACGAGAACGAAGGCGTCAAACTCGGGGAGGGTATAAACCTCCCCCTCCGGTAAACGACTCAATAATCTTAAGAGAAACGTTGTAGAAAAACAAACACTTGTTTCTAACTTCAGGAAGGTAGACAACGAGCTACAACCTTATTTTTATCCATATGAGCCATTCTCTGAGCTTGAAAAATAGCTCGGTTTGGAAAAATGTGCAAAAATTTAATTCATAATTTAAAAAATCATTGAAAATTTTAACAATAAAAATTTCTCCAAATTTTTTCACAATGACATTTTTCCAAACTGAGTGGTGTAGTATAACCAGCAGGAGACCACTGATGTGTGCAGTGCATTTGGTGACACCACACCTGAATTTATTGAATATTTTTCTGGTTTCTTGTTTTTGCACTTTGTAGACGGTCCCTAAGCTTCCGTTTGTCCGCCGCCTTCTCGTTCAGATCAATATTATTTTTCCGGCTCAGAGGACGGCTCATATGTATAAAAGTAAGGTTGTAGCTTGTTGTCTACCTTCCTGAGGTTAGAAACTAGTGTTGTTTGTTTTTCTACAACATTTATCTTAAGTTTATTGAGCCATTTACCGGAGGGGGAGATTTCTGTCCTCCATGAGTTTGATGCCTTCGTTCCCATTTGACAGGTGCAAAGTCCCAGTAAAACTCCCCACCTGATGCTGTGCCAGGAGCGGGACACGCCCAGCGGAGCCGGGCGCTTGACACCAGAAGCGAGAGCTGCTCGAATCGCCCCCGCCCCCGCCCCCCCTCCCCAGCCAAAAAATAAAAATAAGAAAAATAAATAATTTTTGTGCTGGTGGGGTTTGTAATCAAGATTTCCTGCAGTAATTGATCCATAAGCTACTTTAACTGAAAAAAACACGCACACCTCACTCCATACTCCCGCTGCACCTCCCACAGTATCTCCCGGGGTGCCCGATCATATACCTTCTCCAAGTCCATAAAACACATGTAGACTGGGTGGGCATACTCCCAGGCACCCTCCAGGATCCTTGTGAGTAAAAAGCTGGTCAGTTGTTCCACGACCAGGACAGAACCTGCATTGTTCCTCTTCAATCAGAGGTTCGACTGGCCGAACCTTACTTTCCAGCATCCTGGAGTAGACTTTACCAGGTAGGCTGAGTAGTGTGATGCCCCTGCAGTTGGCACACACTCTCTGGTCCCTCTTTTTAAATATGGGGACCACCACCCTAGTTTGCCACTCCTTAGGCACTGTCCCAGATCTCAACGCAGTGTTGAAGAGATGTCTCATCCAAGACAATCCCTCTATACCCAGAGCCTTCAGCATTTCTGGACGGCTCTCATCAGTCCCCGGGGCCTTGCCACTGCGGAGTTGTTTGACTACCTCAGTGATTTCCACCAGGGAAATTGATGAAAATCCTCCATTAGCTTCCAGCTCTGCCCCTACTATAGAGGGCACTCCAGTCTGATACAGGAGTTCCTCAAAGTGTTCATTCCAGTGCTGGATTACATCCTCAGTTGAGGTCAACAGAGTCCCATCCTTACTGTAGACAGCTTGGATGGTTCCCTGTTTTCCCCTCTTGAGGAGCCTCATGGTTCACCAGAAGCACCTTGGTGACGACCGAAAGTCCTTCTCCATGGTTGCTCCGAACTCCTCCCCACCCGCTGCTTTGCCTCCCCCACAGCAGAGTCTGCTACCCTTCAGGCCTGTTGGTACCTTGCAACTGCCTCTGGAGTCCTCTGAGATAACATATCCCGGAAGGACTCCTTCAGTTGGACGGCTTCCCTGACCATCTGTGTCCACCATGGTGTTCAAGGGTTGCCGACTCTTGAGACACCTAAGACCTTCAGGCCACAGCTCCTCGCTGCAGCTTCAGTAATGGAAGCTTTGAACATTGCCCATTCTGTTTCAATGCCCCCAGCCTCCAGAAGGATGCTAGAGAAGCTCTGCCAGAGGTGTGAGTTGAAGATCTGTCGGACAGTGGGCTCCTCCAAACGTTTCCAGTTCACCCACACTATCTGTTTGGGCCTACCAGGTCTGTCCAAAGTCCTCCCCCACCATCTGATCCAACTTGCCAGCAGATAGTGATCACTTGACAGCTCTGCCCCTCTCTTCACCCACGTGTCCAGAACATGCGGCCTCAAATCAGATGATACGATCACAAAATCGATCATTGATCTTCGGCCTAGGGTACCCTGGTACCATGTACACTTATGAGCATCCTTATGTTCGAACATGGTGTTCATTATGGACAGTCCGTGACTAACACAGAAGTCCAATAACAAACGACCATTTGGGTTTGATCAAGGAGGCCGTTCTTCCCAATCATGCCTCTCCAGGTGTCTCTGTCATTGCCCATCTGTGCGTTGAAGTCCCCCAGCAGAACAATGGAGTCCCTCACCGGAGCCCCATGCAGGACTCCATTCAGGGACTCCAAGAAGGCTGAATACTCCAATATGCTGTTCGGTGCATACACACAAACAGTCAGAGTTTTCCCCTGCCACCTGAAAATGCAGGGAGGCGACCTTCTCATCTACTGGAGTAAACTCCAATGGAGCGGTGTTCAGCCGGGGACTCGTGAGTATCCCCACACCCACCTGCTCTCTTCTACAGCATGTCTTTTTCCTGGTTCTCTCCCCTCAGTCCCAGCAGAAGACTGCCCCTCCCTGAGCCTGGTTCTGCTGGAGGTTTCTTCCTGTTAAAAGGGAGTTTTTTCCTTCCCACTGTCGCCAAGTGCTTGACTGTTGGGGTTTTTTCTGTAATTATTGTATGGCTTTTGCCTTACAATATAAAGCGCCTTGGGGCAACTGTTTGTTGTGATTTGGCGCTATATAAATAAAATTGATTTGATTTGAGGCTGTGCATGGAAGAGAGGCCCACCAGATCTAACTGGTATCGCTCCACCTCCCGCACAAGCTGCCCCCACAGCAAACAAGCAAACAAATCTAATTCAAGATCCAGTCCCCCGTGTATCTGAATTATAAACTTCTTATTTTATGGCTGTGACGGCACGTGCGCTTTGACTGGTTACCATGATGATCGGTCTGGAACGTGTATCACATTTGTGACTTTAAGATGAGAAGATGAGGATGAAGTTCGAAGCCAGGTGGCAGACCTTGGAGCTGACAAGGTGAGGATGGGGACGTGGTAGAAGCAGGGTTGATATCCTGCAGGGGATGAAGAGTGACAGCTGTGATGATCAGATCAGAGACAGGAACATTTCCCTCTTTAAACAAGAAATTTAAAAGCAAAATAAAATAAAAGCCAACAAAGATTTATTAGATAAGACAAACTAGATTTCTTTAATTAAGAAATCTAATCTTGACCATAGTGTACTGAAAAACTATAGGCAGATATCAAATCCTGGAAAAAGTGGTTTCACAGCAGCTCTTGGACTATCTTAATGAGAATAATCTTTTTGAGCTACTGCAGTCTGCTTTTAGAAAATATCCTTCCACAGAGACAGCGCTCACTAAAGTGAATGATCTTCTGCTTGCAGTGGATTTGGAAACCACTATGGTTCTGGTGCTGTTGGATCTCAGTGCTGCGTTTGATACCGTGGATCATCATATTCTACTCCATAGGCTGGAAAATCATTTTGGGGTTAATTGTTCATCTGCATGCCTGTACAAACCCATGCTACTATATCTGACAGTAAACTTAGTTTTGCCCATTTGTCTGTCTGACTCCTTTACTTCTTACAGAAGTATTTTCTTTTATTGTTGCTTATGGCCCAGTCACACGGCACATGGCGATTCCTGAATGAAGGGGAAAAAGTTAGTCACAGTTCGTTGAGAAAAGGTGGACGAAAGCTTTTATCACCGATAAAAGCTTTCGTCTTATCAGTCTGCAAAGTAAGAGTGCAAAAGGGATGAAAGAGGAACTTAACAAAACCGAAGCTCACGATCTCGACGAAACGCACCTGGAGCCACAGCTGGAGCAGTGTGTGTCTGCGTCTCTGCATTCCAGGACTCGGCGCTGGGACGGAGCTTATAGCGCCTGAGTCCTGGAGAAACTGCAAACAGAATTTGTGGAGATCTATGCGCACGTCGGTGGACCACCTGCTCTGGTTCCTCGTCCAGAACAAAAGAGGGATCATGTCCATCATTATCAGAATCCACACTGTCTGTTGACACGATGCGCTAATGCTGCATTCAAGTACCGTCGGAAATTACCCAACTTTTTTGTTGTTTCAAATTCAACAGCTGCTTGTGGCAAAATAATTAATTATATCCACACAGAAGATTAATTTTGGCCTATGTAATGTGCCTGAGCCCATTGAAGCTGCCCCCCCCACACAGATTAAAAAATCCAAGCAAGCAGGCTGAGTTTGCCCTGTAATTTCCGATGTACATGAACGCAGCAGCAGCCTCGGCGCTCACAAACCGGCTTCTGCACGGTGTGAAAACGTTCAGCTGCTCCAACGAAGTCAAATTAAACAATAACGTTACAAAAACTACACAAACGATTAAAAAAACGTCAAGAACGACAGCAAAACGAAACACAGACGAACTGAGGTTTTCGTTGCCCTTCGTTCAAAAATTTTCAACAGTTTAAAAATCCTGACGAAGTGCCAGCTGCAGGAACGAAGCTGCGCGAAGGTTAAACGATGCCAGCGACAGTCAACGAAAGTTCAGATTTCTTGTTTCGTCAGGTCTTCGTCACAAGTGCCGTGTGACTGGGCCATTATGCACCAATGACACCAGATCTAATTTCCTTGTTTGTAAGAACTTACTTGGCAATAAATCTGATTCTGATTTCTCCAGTCAAAGCCACAGAAGCTGATAAGTCCTTCAGAGTTGTCTTGGTGGCTTCCCTCACTAGTCTCTGTTTTGGTGTGTGCATGTCTTCTACTTTCAGCTGCTCCCATTAGGGGGCGCCACAGCAGATCAATTGTTTACATCTCACCTTGTCCTCTGTATCTTCCTCTGTCTCACCAACCACCTGCATGTCCTCCCTCAGCACATCCATAAACCTCCTCTTTGGCATCCTTCTGTCTATATACTCTGGGTCCCTCCTCTGCATGTCCAAACCATCTCAGTCTCACCTCTCTGACTTTCTCCAAACTGTCCCACCTGAGCTGTCCCTCTATGTTCATTCCTAATCCTGTCCATTTTTGTCACTCCCAAAGAGAATCTCAACATCTTCAGCTCTGCCATCTTCAGCTCCACTTCCTGTCTTTTTGTTTGTGCCACCGTCTCTAAGCTGTCCAGCATAGCTAGTCTCACTACTGTCTTGTAAACTTTCTCCTTCACCCTTGCTGATATTCTTCGGTCACAAATCACTCCTGCCACCTTTCTCCACCCACTCCACCCTGCCTGCACTCTCTTCTTCACCTCTCTACCACACTCTCCATTACTTTGGACAGTTGACCCCAAATATTTAAAGTCATCTACTTTCACCACTTCTTCTCTTTGTAACCACATTATTCCACTGGGCTCCCTCTCATTCACACACATGGACTCAGTCTTCCTCCTGCTGACTTTCATTCCCCTTCTCTCCAAAGCAAATCTCCACCTGTCCAGGCTAGACTCAACCTGCTCTCTACTCTCACTACAGATCAGTGTCATCTGCAGTGGTGGGCACACTTCCGATAATCCGATAACAGATAATTATTGAAGATAATGTTTTCATTATCGGATTATCTTTTTAGATAACTTTAAAAACCATTATTGGACCAATTATCTTCCGATTAATTTTTGTCCGATAATCCACTTCAATCCAATCCACTTTATTTATAAAGCACATTTAAACAGACTCGAGTCTCCAAAGTGCTGCACAGCAAAAGCATAGACGCGCAAAGTGGTAATAATAACAATAACAGTAAAATAGATAAGATAAAATAATACATAAATAAATAAAACCATGATAAAACAATACATTTCAATAAAAATAAAATAAGACACAAGGACCGTACAACTCACACGGTGTTAAAAGCCAAGGAATAAAAGTGGGCCTTAAGACGGGACTTAAAACACTCCACAGTGGAAGCAGATCGGACGTGTAGGAGCAGAGCATTCCAGAGTCTGGGACCGACCACGGAGAAGGCTCTGTCCCCTCGAGTTTTAAGTCTCGTCCTAGGCACCATGAGCTGGGACTGGCCCTCGGACCTCAGAGCTCATGCTGGAGTGTAGACCTGGAGGCAGGTGATGATATATTGCGGGGCCAGTCCATTCAGAGCTTTAAAAACAAAAGTATCTTAAAATCAATTCTGAAACGTACAGGGAGCCAGTGCAGAGAAGCCAAAATTGTGGTAATGTGCTTACGCTTTCTGGCCCCTGTTAAAAGTTGAGCCGCTGAATTCTGGACTAACTACAGTCGGGAAAGTGCGTTATGGCTAATTCCAGAATAAAGTGCATTGCAGTAGTCTAAACGAGAAGAAATAAAAGCGTGTATGACTTGTTCAAACAAATTAAAAGGGATAAAAGGTTTCACTTTTGATAAAAGACGAAGGTAAAAAAAAAAGCTTGATTTTAAAACTGCGTTAACCTGTTTATCAAGTTTAAGATCGCTGTCTATGGTGACACCAAGGCTGGTGACTTTGGGATGCACAAAACTTTGGAGAGGTCCCAAGTCAAAGCGGGAATTGCCAAATAGAATTATTTCAGTTTTAAATAATTCTGTGCTAACCAAGCCTTGACATCACAGAGACAGTCGAAGGGGTGTCAGGGGGCAGTGGTTATTTTTGAGAATCGGCATGTACACTCAACAAAAATATAAACGCAACACTTTTGGTTTTGCTCCCATTTTGTATGAGATGAACTCAAAGATCTAAATCTTTTTCCACATACACAATATCACCATTTCTCTCAAATATTGTTCACAAACCAGTCTAAATCTGTGATAGTGAGCACTTCTCCTTTGCTGAGATAATCCATCCCACCTCACAGGTGTGCCATATCAAGATGCTGATTAGACACCATGATTAGTGCACAGGTGTGCCTTAGACTGCCCACAATAAAAGGCCACTCTGAAAGGTGCAGTTTTATCACACAGCACAATGCCACAGATGTCGCAAGATTTGAGGGAACGTGCAATTGGCATGCTGACAGCAGGAATGTCAACCAGAGCTGTTGCTCGTGTATTGAATGTTCATTTCTCTACCATAAGCCGTCTCCAAAGGCGTTTCAGAGAATTTGGCAGTACATCCAACCAGCCTCACAACCGCAGACCACGTGTAACCACATCAGCCCAGGACCTCCACATCCAGCATGTTCACCTCCAAGATCGTCTGAGACCAGCTACTCGGACAGCTGCTGAAACAATCGGTTTGCATAACCAAAGAATTTCTGCACAAACTGTCAGAAACCATCTCAGGGAAGCTCATCTGCATGCTCGTCGTCCTCATCGGGGTCTCGACCTGACTCTAGTTCGTCGTCGTAACCGACTTGAGTGGGCAAATGCTCACATTCACTGGCGTTTGGCACATTGGAGAGGTGTTCTCTTCACGGATGATGCATGTGTTGCACTGCATGAGGCAAATGGTGGTCACACCAGATACTGACTTGTATCCCCCCCCCAATAAAACAAAACTGCACCTTTCAGAGTGGCCTTTTATTGTGGGCAGTCTAAGGCACACCTGTGCACTAATCATGGTGTCTAATCAGCATCTTGATATGGCACACCTGTGAGGTGGGATGGATTATCTCAGCAAAGGAGAAGTGCTCACTATCACAGATTTAGACTGGTTTGTGAACAATATTTGAGGGAAATGGTGATATTGTGTATGTGGAAAAAGTTTTAGATCTTTGAGTTCATCTCATACAAAATGGGAGCAAAACCAAAAGTGTTGCGTTTATATTTTTGTTGAGTATAAATTTGGCAGTCATCAGCATAAAAATGGTATGACATGCCATGTTTTCTAAATATCTCCCCGAGTGGGAGGAGATACAGAGCAAAAAGAATTGGTCCTAAGATAGAACCCTGGGGGACACTGCACTGCAGGGGAGCAGAAGAGGAGCAGGAGTCCCCCAGCCTCATGGAGAAGGACCTCCCACTCAAGTAAGACTCAGACCACTTCAAAGCAATCCCCCTGACACCCACACAGGTTTCCAAGCGAGATAAGAGAGTTGCATGGTCCACTGTGTCAAAAGCAGCAGTCAGGTCTAAAAGCACTAAAATAGCAGAGCTTCCCGCATCAGCTATTAAAAACAGGTCATTAAAAATCTTAAGAAGTGCAGACTCTGTACTGTGAAACATTTTGTAACCCGACTGAAACGGGTCTAAAATGCCATGTGCTTCTAAAAACGGTTGAAATTGAGCAAGCACGCATTTCTCCAAGATCTTGGAAACCAAAGGAAGCTTAGAAATGGGCCGATAATTTGCTAAAGTCACAGGGTCAAGGCCAGGCTTCTTAATCAGAGGCTCAACAACAGCATTTTTACAAAAAATGGGGACAGTGCCAGAGACCAGACTACTGTTTATTACCTCGCTCACAAAGGTGCCAATGGTGCCCCAGACCTCTTTAAAAAAAGCAAGGAGGAACTGGGTCTGTAGGACTAGTAGAGGCTTTGAGTTTACTCACAATCCCAGTAAGAACAGCAAGTGGCACAGGCTCAAACTGGCTAAATGCTGCCAAACATGCGTTAGCCCCTGGGCCACAAGGTGAAGAGGGCGAAATATTGGTCCTTATTGCAGCAACCTTATCATTAAAAAAGGAGAGAAATCTCTCACAGGTTTCATTGGTTATTTCCAATGCAGTGGAAGGATTAGGATTAAAAATAGAGTTCACAGTTTTAAAAAGAACACAGGGTTTGTTAACACTGTTGGCGATTTAAGTCATAAATATTTTGTTTTCTCTGCTTTAACCACACATTGATAGTTCCTCCAGCTATCTTTAAGAACCTGGTAAAAAACCTCCAGGTTGTTCTTTTTCCATCTCCGCTCCGCCCTCCGACACTCACGCCGAGCTGCACGCGTAGTATCATTTAGCCAGGGCTCCTGCCTGGACTCTGGGCACATGATTTTAAGAGGAGCCACGCTGTCCAGCACATCAGATGGAAACAAAAAATTTCATCAGGTGCTCCGTGTTCATGTTTATAGATGGACAAGGGTTTAAAAGACTACACACTGCAGCGGTAAAGAGAGAGCTAAAGTCAGCCGATAACTTTTACTACACACTGCAGCGGTAAAGAGAGAGCTAATGTCAGCCGATAACTTTTAGACCGATAAACAAAGTAAACACAGCTGAACAGCGACAAGCATTTTTAAAATTTAAAATCAGTTCAGCACCTACCTGTTAAAAGTTTTGTAACAGATGGACAGTTATACCCTCTGCTAACAGAAGAGAGCTGCTTCTATGAAAAGCGTCTCTATCCTCTGTAGACAAAGGAGAAATGGCCAAAAAAAAAAAAAAAAAGAAATTTCCTTTAACACCATACCGAGATGCTAGCAATATCACCTAAGTCATCCAGAGGCATACATTTTTATCTTATGGTTCAAATTTTAACCAAACAAATTTTGGACAAGTTATTTAAAATTACTGTCATGTCTGAAGTTTTATAAAGTGAAAATATCAGATATATGTTTTAGTTTAAGTAATGTGCTCATTTTTAAGGTTTTGTGAGTACATGCTGTGCCCAGCAGTGCATTATGGGTAGGATGATGTAATCTCAGTACGTTCACGACAGGACATATGCATTTCAGACACTCTGTTCAGGCTCCACGGACAACAGCATTAAACGCTAGTGCCTAAAACTCTCGTGAATATATTTTCTGGGTTTATAGACGTTGTTATTGTATTTGCATTTGTTAAATTCCACGCATTTTAAATGTAGCAGACAGGGATTATCTGGAATTTTGTTTTCAAGGCCTCTACTGCCATCTACTGGCCAGTAGTGTTCATGGCAGTATTCGCCCTAAGTACTAAGCGTCTGGGCACCAAATCAACTGTTTGGCTTTGCAAATGGCTTTTTTTTTTTTTTTTTACAATCAATCAATCAATCTATTTTTATATAGCGCCAAATCACAACAAACAGTTGCCCCAAGGCGCCCCACATTGCAAGGCAAGGCCATACAATAATTATGTAAAACCCCAACGGTCAAAACGACCCCCTGTGAGCAAGCACTTGGCCACAGTGGGAAGGAAACCCCCCCCTAACAGGAAGAAACCTCCAGCAGAACCAGGCTCAGGGAGGGGCAGTCTTCTGCTGGGACTGGTTGGGGCTGAGGGAGAGAACCAGGAAAAAGACATGCTGTGGAAGAGAGCAGAGATCAATCACTAATGATTAAATGCAGAGTGGTGCATACAGAGCAAAAAGAGAAAGAAACACTCAGTGCATCATGGGAATCCCCCAGCAGTCTAAGTCTATAGCAGCATAACTAAGGGATGGTTCAGGGTCACCTGATCCAGCCCTAACTGGTTGGCCTGGTTCTGCAGACAGCTCTGCGGTGTTTGCACAGGCACAGTGCGAGCAGTTAGATGCTTGTAGCTTTTCAGCAGCAGGATACCCTCATGACGGCCGACCAGAATAATATCAAACAGGTTTGATTTTCATTGGACCATACGATCGGCGATCAGGAGGTGGTCCTGAGATGTTAAACGCAGCTTGTTACTCCATGTACACTACACGATGCAGGACGCGCGATTAACATGATACTCAGTCCAAAATTCCTGCATGAAAAATCATCTCACACAGTGTAAAGCACATTTTACAACATCATAAAACATGCGCACATTCTCTCCACATGCAAAACATTTTGCGCTGACACTGCCAGGGCTCTGTAAAAATGCCTGTTTTTACAAATAAAAAAAAATGGAATATTTTACAAAAGCGCATTTATCTGTAAACACAACACACGTCACATTAACGTGTTGGTTTACATAATGATTGACTGAACCAATCAGTGTTTAGCAGAGGCACTTTTACCCAGAATCCTTTGTGATCTGTCTGTGTTTGTTACAAAACCTCAGAATTAGTGCATTATTCAACATTAAAAGATATATGCTATACTTTAACTTTGTACAAATGACAGAATTGACATTAATGGAGTTATTCTTTCGGTATTAATGTTATTTATAAATCAAAACCATAAGTCAGCATGACTTTATTTTTCAAGACCTCCGCCTGACCGGAGCATTGTGATTGATAGAGAGTTGGCTTTATGGTTGCTCTCAGAGTGCCTCTGTGCTGGGAGCTCTGTAGGGGCAGAATGTTCAAAGATGAAAGTGTGGTCTCATTGTTTGGGTCTGTTGTTACTTTTAATATTACTAGAAGCTATTGTGGCATTAAAACTTAAATTCGTTTTATTAGTAGTTAGGGTTGTACCAGAGACAATATTGGAATTAATCTGTTATCGGTTATCTGTAACTTCCGATACATTTTTGGGTGGTTTATTGTTTTATCTTTATGTTCTTTATGTGCCTGCTCCCAGACTACCAATAACCAGCAAAAATCTATTTAAGCATAAAAATTCAAAAAGAAAAAATAATATAGCACCTTCAACTGCACCACAGACTAAAACAGTTAAATGTGGTCTATTAAACATTAGGTCTCTCTCTTCTAAGTCCCTGTTAGTAAATGATATAATAATTGATCAACATATTGATTTATTCTGCCTTACAGAAACCTGGTTACAGCAGGATGAATGTTAGTTTAAATGAGTCAACACCCCCGAGTCACACTAACTGTCAGAATGCTCGTAGCACGGGCCGAGGCGGAGGATTAGCAGCAATCTTCCATTCCAGCTTATTAATTAATCAAAAACCCAGACAGAGCTTTAATTCATTTGAAAGCTTGACTCTTAGTCTTGTCCTTCCAAATTGGAAGTCCCAAAAACCGGTTTTATTTGTTATCTATCGTCCACCTGGTCGTTACTGTGAGTTTCTCTGTGAATTTTCAGACCTTTTGTCTGACTTAGTGCTTAGCTCAGATAAGATAATTATAGTGGGCGATTTTAACATCCACACAGATGCTGAGAATGACAGCCTCAACACTGCATTTAATCTATTATTAGACTCTATTGGCTTTGCTCAAAAAGTAAATGACTCCACCCACCACTTTAATCATAACTTAGATCTTGTTCTGACTTATGGTATGGAAATAGAAGACTTAACAGTATTCCCTGAAAACTCCCTTCTGTCTGATCATTTCTTAATAACATTTACATTTACTCTGATGGACTACCCAGCAGTGGGGAATAAGTTTCATTACACTAGAAGTCTTTCAGAAAGCGCTGTAACTAGGTTTAGGGATATGATTCCTTCTTTATGTTCTCTAATGCCATATACCAACACAGTGCAGAGTAGCTACCTAAACTCTGTAAGTGAGATAGAGTATCTCGTCAATAGTTTTACATCCTCATTGAAGACAACTTTGGATGCTGTAGCTCCTCTAAAAAAGAGAGCTTTAAATCAGAAGTGCCTGACTCCGTGGTATAACTCACAAACTCGTAGCTTAAAGCAGATAACCCGTAAGTTGGAGAGGAAGTGGCGTCTCACTAATTTAGAAGATCTTCACTTAGCCTGGAAAAAGAGTCTGTTGCTCTATAAAAAAGCCCTCCGTAAAGCTAGGACATCTTTCTACTCATCACTAATTGAAGAAAATAAGAACAACCCCAGGTTTCTTTTCAGCACTGTAACCAGGCTGACAAAGAGTCAGAGCTCTATTGAGCTGAGTATTCCATTAACTTTAACTAGTAATGACTTTATGACTTTCTTTGCTAACAAAATTTTAACTATTAGAGAAAAAATTACTCATAACCATCCCAAAGACGTATCGTTATCTTTGGCTGCTTTCAGTGATGCCGGTATTTGGTTAGACTCTTTCTCTCCGATTGTTCTGTCTGAGTTATTTTCATTAGTTACTTCATCCAAACCATCAACATGTCTATTAGACCCCATTCCTACCAGGCTGCTCAAGGAAGCCCTACCATTATTTAATGCTTCGATCTTAAATATGATCAATCTATCTTTGTTAGTTGGCTATGTACCACAGGCTTTTAAGGTGGCAGTAATTAAACCATTACTTAAAAAGCCATCACTTGACCCAGCTATCTTAGCTAATTATAGGCCAATCTCCAACCTTCCTTTTCTCTCAAAAATTCTTGAAAGGGTAGTTGTAAAACAGCTAACTGATCTTCTGCAGAGGAATGGTCTATTTGAAGAGTTTCAGTCAGGTTTTAGAATTCATCATAGTACAGAAACAGCATTAGTGAAGGTTACAAATGATCTTCTTATGGCCTCGGACAGTGGACTCATCTCTGTGCTTGTTCTGTTAGACCTCAGTGCTGCTTTTGATACTGTTGACCATAAAATTTTATTACAGAGATTAGAGCATGCCATAGGTATTAAAGGCACTGCGCTGCGGTGGTTTGAATCATATTTGTCTAATAGATTACAATTTGTTCATGTAAATGGGGAATCTTCTTCACAGACTAAAGTTAATTATGGAGTTCCACAAGGTTCTGTGCTAGGACCAATTTTATTCACTTTATACATGCTTCCCTTAGGCAGTATTAGACGGTATTGCTTAAATTTTCATTGTTACGCAGATGATACCCAGCTTTATCTATCCATGAAGCCAGAGGACACACACCAATTAGTTAAACTGCAGGATTGTCTTACAGACATAAAGACATGGATGACCTCTAATTTCCTGCTTTTAAACTCAGATAAAACTGAAGTTATTGTACTTGGCCCCACAAATCTTAGAAACATGGTGTCTAACCAGATCCTTACTCTGGATGGCATTACCCTGACCTCTAGTAATACTGTGAGAAATCTTGGAGTCATTTTTGATCAGGATACGTCATTCAAAGCGCATATTAAACAAATATGTAGGATTGCTTTTTTGCATTTACCCAATATCTCTAAAATCAGAAAGGTCTTGTCTGAGTGATGCTGAAAAACTAATTCATGCATTTATTTCCTCTAGGCTGGACTATTGTAATTCATTATTATCAGGTTGTCCTAAAAGTTCCCTAAAAAGCCTTCAGTTAATTCAAAATGCTGCAGCTAGAGTACTGACGGGGACTAGGAGAGAGCATATCTCACCCATATTGGCCTCTCTTCATTGGCTTCCTGTTAATTCTAGAATAGAATTTAAAATTCTTCTTCTTACTTATAAGGTTTTGAATAATCAGGTCCCATCTTATCTTAGGGACCTCGTAGTACCATATCACCCCAATAGAGCGCTTCGCTCTCAGACTGCAGGCTTACTTGTAGTTCCTAGGGTTTGTAAGAGTAGAATGGGAGGCAGAGCCTTCAGCTTTCAGGCTCCTCTCCTGTGGAACCAGCTCCCAATAATTCAGATCAGGGAGACATACACCCTCTCTACTTTTAAGATTAGGCTTAAAACTTTCCTTTTTGCTAAAGCTTATAGTTAGGGCTGGATCAGGTGACCCTGAACCATCCCTTAGTTATGCTGCTGTAGACGTAGACTGCTGGGGGGTTCCCATGATGCACTGTTTCTTTCTCTTTTTGCTCTGTATGCACCACTCTGCATTTAATCATTAGTGATTGATCTCTGCTCTCTTCCACAGCATGTCTTTTTCCTGGTTCTCTCCCTCAGCCCCAACCAGTCCCAGCAGAAGACTGCCCCTCCCTGAGCCTGGTTCTGCTGGAGGTTTCTTCCTGTTAAAAGGGAGTTTTTCCTTCCCACTGTAGCCAAGTGCTTGCTCACAGGGGGTCGTTTTGACCGTTGGGGTTTTACATAATTATTGTATGGCCTTGCCTTACAATATAAAGCGCCTTGGGGCAACTGTTTGTTGTGATTTGCCGCTATATAAAAAAATTGATTGAATTGATTAAAGTCACTAACTGGGACTCTTGTCTTGTTGCAGTCAACAAACGAGAATCGTCCTCCGTTCTGCACAGCTTCAAACGCTGCGCGGCCGAGACAGAGTCCGGTCAGAATAACTTCAAAATGAATCGCCGCTTTAAATAAAAAGACACCTCTTACAAACGTAATACAGACAAGAAACTACAATCGACTAAAACGTTTTTTTCCTCCCAAAATGAAACGTGCTGTTTCTTTACAAATTACATCCTGAAGTGAAGCACAGCAGCTGTAAGAGCTCAGCTCAGATATACGGAAAGACATTCATGCCAATAATGTCTGAAAGGAAATGCTTTTGACACAAACTACAGTTTTTGTTTATTCCTATTTATGTACAGAGATCAAGGATCCACCATGTAGAGTTTATTATGTCCAAAGTTTAAGGATCCAGTGACCAATTTCATATTTATTTAAGACTCAATAAAATGTTCAATTTTAATTTAATCAGCTTATAAAGTGCCAAATCACAACAAAATCTAAAACAAATGCATCACAATTGTGATGCATTTGTTTTAGTATATTTAGTCATGGACATAATGAATATTGTTACCTGCTGGACTGTTTCTAATTTTGATTGGTATCAATGGAAAATGTCTTCTGTGAACTGTCTGTATCTCAATATATTATTATTAAGAATATATGCAGTCATATTTTTATTGATTTTATCAACTGAAAAAAAAAAATCATATATAGACTCAGGTATAATTGAAAAATTTTGGCAATAAATTTGATCCTGTTTACAGTCAGTTTTTGTTATAGTATTTTTTAGGACATCATATTTATACAAATAAGTGTTTACTATGGTCCATGAAGTATAATAAATATATTAAAAGAAGTGTGACAGTGTATGTTGCACACAAATAAAAGAATGAAGATTATTGAATAATAGGACGCGTACGATTTTTATTTTATCATTGGGCAAAAATGCATCTGTCAGATTTTCACTCTGGATCCAGCCCTGACTTCCTCATACAATACCGCAACTCTTCTCTTGGCACCCTGTCATAAGCTTTCTCTAAATCCACCAACACACAATGTAACTCCTTCTGACCTTCTCTGTACTTCTCCATCAGCACTCTCAGAGCAAACATTGCATCTGTCGTGCTCTTTTTCATCATGAAACCATATTGCTGCTCACAAATGTTTTCTTAGCCTAGCTTATATAATTTTTTTTTTTTTTTAATTAATGCAAATTTAGTCCAAGACTTATTCACTCACTTGGAAATTTTTGTAGATCCAGTTCCTGACTTGTCTGTAAAAGTGATGATCTGTATTAACAGTAATTCTTGTATGTGGCCTCTTAAAGTAGAGTGTCTGCTTTCACATTTTCCACCCATTTTCTGAACCTGCATTCAATTTATTTTATTTGTATTGAACCACATCACAACAATGCTGCCTCAAAGTGCTTCACATAAGTAAGGTCTAACCTTTCCGGTTAAGGGTTACGGGTGCTGGAGCCTGTTCCAGTTGTCATTGAGCAACAGACTAGATACACATTGACATTTATGGTCAGTTTATAGTCACCAGGAGCCTCATGTATAAAGACTTGTGTGGATTTCCTACTGAAACATGGCACACGCCAAAACCCAGAAACTGGCGTAAGCACAAAAATATTCAGATGATCAAAGTGTGCGTAGACATGGATCCACACACGTTCCATTTGTACATCCCACTGAATGTGGACTTGAACGTGGAACCAAACTCCTCCCTGGCCATGCCCCATTTAAATATACAGTTTCATGTAAATAGGCCACTTGTGATATTGCTGCGCCATTGTGGGCGGTCGAGGGCAAGCAACTCCCAGGAAGTGAGCTTAAAGCCTAGGTTTTTGAGGGATGCTTTGAGGCAGTCTTTAAAGCGTTTCTTCTGTCCCCCGATGGAATGCTTCCCCTCACACAGTTCTCCATAGAGCAGCTGTTTTGGCAGTCGACTGTCTGGCATTCTGATGACATTGCCAGTCCATCTGACTTGCATCTTCTGCAGGAGGGTGTAGATGCTGGGGAAGCCAACTCGCTGAATTACCTCCGTGTCTGGGACTCTGTCCAGCCACCTGATGTAGAGGAGGCGACGAAGTCAGCTCATGTGGAAATGGTTGAGCTGTTTGGCACGTCTGCTGTAGACAGGCCAGGTCTCACTGGCGTAGAGATGGGTAGTTAGAACCACTGCATGGTAGACCTTCAGCTTGGTGGTAAGGCTGAGACCTCTCTGTTCCCAGACATTCTCACGGAGCCTCCCGAAGGCAGCGCTGGCCTTGGCAACCCTGTTGTTGATTTCGGTGTCGATGTTGATTGCACGAGAGAGGGTGCTGCCCAGGTAGGTGAAACTGTCGACTGTTTGCAGGTTGTGTCCTTTCACCGTGATGTGGGGTTCTTGGTACGGCTTTCTAGGCACTGGTTGGTACATGACTTCGGTCTTGTTGGTACTGATGGTGAAACTGAAGTGGTCACATGCTCTTGAGAAGCAGTCCATTACATACTGCATCTTTTGTTCTGTAACTGCATTGAGCGCACAGTCATCAGCAAACAGTCTCTGACAGTCTCTGTCACCTTGGTGACAGCCCGGAGGCGCCTGAGGTTAAACAGCCTGCCATCAGTCCTATATCTGAGGCTAATGCCGTCCTGGCAGTCCTGGAAAGTGTTAGTCAGCATGGCAGAGAAAACCATGTTGAACAGTGTAGGGGCAACAACACAGCCCTGTTTTACACCGGTGGTGACTGGGAAGGCTGCTGACTCATCTCCATTGTCCAGAACATTGACCATCATGCCGTCGTGAAACTGTCGCATGATTGTGATGAACTTCCTGGGGCAGCCAAACTTCTCCATGACTTTCGACAAGCCTTCTTTGCTGCCTGTATCCAAGGCCTTCGTCAGATCAGCAAAGGTCACAAAGAAGTCGCTGTGTAACTCCTGGCACTTTTCCTGAAGTTGGCACGCAGCAAATATCATGTCCACAGTACCACGTTCGGCATGGAATCCACACTGACTTTCTGGGAGCAGGCCCTGCTCAAGGTGTTGTAATAGACGGTTGAGCAGAACGCGAGTCAGAATTTTCCCTGTGATGGACAGAAGAGATGCATCTGTGGCTGTCACACTGCTGGCAGTTGCCTTTCCTCTTGTAGATGTGGACGATAATAGCGTCCTTCAACTGTTGGGGGAGGACGCCTGCGCTCCACAATAACTGGAAGAGTTTGGTCATTCTTTGCAACAGTACTGGGCCACCTGCCTTGTAAATCTCAGCAGGAATAGCTTCCGATCCTGGTGTTTTGCCACAGGAGAGCTGTTGGATGGCCTGTCTGACTTCATCTTCTGTGGGGGGAGTGTCGAGGTCTTCGTTGATCTCCACTGTCCTGGTCATTCAGTGTGTCGGGCAACCGGTCATCCAAGTCACCGGAGAGTTGGTCAGCGACCTTCTTCAACTTCATGACATTGAGTCTCTTTACAGCCTTCTGATCCTGGGGTCCTCTTGCTTGTTGGATGCTGAGTTTGCACTTGGATACAATGAGCCGATGGTCAGTCCAGCACTCAGTGCCGCACATAGACTTGGTCACTCGCACGTCCTGCCTTTCTCTCTGACGACATAATCAATCAAATGCTAGTGCCTGGAGCATGGGTGCATCCAGGATGTCTTGTTGCGGGTAGGGAGGCGGAACAGGGTGTTGTTGATGACAAGGTCATGTGCAGCACAGTTTTTGAGGAACAGCAAGCCGCTGCTGTTACACTTGCCAATACCATGTCTTCCAATGGCTCAGTCCCAGGTCTGGTGGTCGACCCCTACTCTGGCATTGAAGTCCCCGAGGATAAAAAGTTTGTTGGACTGTGGAGCTGCTGCAATAATAGCGTCAAGTTCTTTGCAGAACTTGTTCTTGATGTCTTCAGGATTTGTCATAGTGGGGGCATATGCACTAATCTGAGTCGCATTCTTCTTCCCCCCAGTGGGAAGTGAAGAGTCATAAGATGGTCATTGATGCCCGCTGGAAGTTTGTCAAGTTTCCTTGCAAGGTGGGACTTGATGGCAAAGCCAACTTCTGCCTCATGCCGTTCAGCAATGCTGTGACTGCTCCACAAGAAAGTGTAACCACCACCGTGTTCTGTAAGCTGGCCCTTGTCCGCTAGGCGTATCTCACTGAGTGCCACTATGTCCACATTGTAGCAAGCTAGTTCCCTGGCCACTAGTGCAGTTCTTCTTTCTGGCCTGTCTGATTTGATGTTATCCAGCAGGGTTCGCACATGGAATGTGCCAAGGTTGAGTACTTTCACTTTCTTCTCAAGTTTCGACCGCTGAGTGGGATTCCTGCCAGCTACGGCATGGTGACCGGGGTGAGTATGAAGCAGACTATGTTTGAGGCATCTTTTCTAGCCCCTTCCTCCATGGAGGTGAGCAGAGTGATCCTAAACAGGGCTGCTTAGTCGCCCAGGGGGCTGCCAAACTCGACTGCTGCTTCAGTCCAGTAGAGAGCGACCCTATGCCCTGGGCCACCTGTGTGCAGGTTTGTGACTACAGCTCCCAGTGTATCCGCACCTACTATTTCACCAGTCGCCACAGGACTTGGGAGTGTGCGGTGATAGTGTGGCGTCATGACTAGTGCGTAACTTGGCGTTAAGTGAGAGAGAGTTGCGCACAGTCGTCAGCCTCACTCTCTCGTCCCATTCCATCTATGTCCAGTGGCAAGACGTAGTCAAGACAGCTGGAGATGGCTCAGGATGCAGTGGATGACCAACAGTGTCCTTCGTGTCTCACTGTGCCCTGTTCACACTCCACAGCACTTTGCTGGGTACGCCTTCCTGCCCATTGAATCATCTGCTGGTTTCCTCCACGCAATCCGCCGGATTCAGTCTTCGCATGCAAGGATAGACAAGCCTGTTTTAAACCCGTCAGCTACCCTCCACCTGGTTTAGCCGGCCAGTCGAAACGATTGCCCAGGGTGTGGCCGCTGTTGCATGCTAACAACTACGTGGAGCCACAGTTGAGAGCTGGGTGCATGGCGAGGACGAAGGTGGGTGAACTATTCCGAAGAGCGTGATGTGTCCCCTCCATCAGAGGTACTACCTCTACCATACACGCCAAACTATGGACATCTAATCACATCAAACTTATATTGGTGAGTAAACAGCCATATTTTATGTCAGAAATGAGGTCCAGGTTGTTAAAAGCAGCATTTCTCCATTAATTCAGGTTGCCTTATATACACGTTTAAACTAACAGACAACAGCTGTTCAAGCTCTGTTGGCTTATTAGTGCAGCAGATATCTGAAACAATCCTTCAAATGGTGATACAAGCATCAAATTCAGCACAAATACAGCTGGAGCAAAATTAATTGAGCAACTTTAACTTTTGACCCCTGTACAAACTGAAACTGACCTTTGTCACCATTCTTGCTGCTTTTACTTCATAAGTCCATAACATTCAGTCACAGAATGTCAAAACTACACCTTTTTGGAATCTTTATGATCAGGCAAATAATGTGGTGTAGTTTTCTATATGATTGGAGCATCTTTTAATTTAATTTTAATTGGGCAACTTGTTCCAGAAAGGGCCAAGAGGGTGAGGTTTTCTTTGCAGCCACTGATTCCACCAGGTGATTTCACCGATTAACTGATTCCATCTGCTCAAAGTGATATTAACCCTCCTGGGTCTAAGGCCTTTTTTTGGCCATTTCTCTCGCCTGGACTTTTTTTTAGTTATGCTGTAATAACAACACCATCACCACAATATCCTAACCTTATGATGAGTGCAAAATGAGTGTGGTATTATTACTGTTTTGTTTAAGAATGTTTAATTTTCACTGTTGCTGCACTTTGTGTCAAATCATAGTCATATCATATTGATATGACAATTCAGTAAGGTATATCTTCTATTATACACTTCAAATCTAAGGTGGAACTCTACTAGTGTTTACTAAGGTACACCTAAATATCTTTAAAAATAAATAAATTGCAGGAATGCACCATTGACACAGCAGCTGCCATCCATCGTGCACCATGCCAGCCACCAGCCTGATTCGCATTCGCGCATCACATATGATTTGAATGTGTGCAGTCAGTAGCTCTGATCACATTAGGGAAACCAGCTCTCGCTGCAAATGCTGCTTTAATGTTGGAATGTGGTGTACCTGGATGACATTCGGATGATTGTGTTCCACACAGCTGGCATGGCTCGGTGCAAGGTTGACTGGTATGCACCTGACCGATCGGCCAGTTCCTGCTGGAATGCTCCTGTTGCCAAAAAACCCAGCGTGGTCGACACCTGTGTGGGCACAGACAACCCCTGGCTCCTCGCGTATTGCGCACTGGGCCGGCCGCAGTTCTGCACACAACTCCAGTATCAGTGGCCTAGGTAATCGGAATCGGTTTATGAGCCAGTTATCATTTGCAAGTAAATCCTTGCATGCCCTGAATACACACTCACGTTGGATTGCACCATAAGGTCTCCTAATAACGCTAACACAGCCAATGTTAATGCCATTTTACGCATCACTGTGCGCATGCTTTTATATCCACCCATATAACTGCAAACACGTGGGTGTGTTAAATGTTCGTGAGTGTCTATGATGTGCACATCACTCTGACTTCTTCTTTTCATACTATTAATGGTTCCCAGCATCACCTTTACATTTTGACAGAGAAACAATAGCTGTAGAAACGTGCGTACGCCAGCCGGGATTTTTGCGTGATGTACCACACATTTCCAGTCATTTCATTTTTGATACATCTGAAGAGTGGTGTACAGACAGACGTACGCCACATTTTTATGCATACACAGTCTTTGTACATGAGGCCCCTGGTGTGCCCTGGGAAGAATAAGCAAGGCTGGCTTAGTGCCTTGTAGTGACCCACATGGGACTGGAACTCTTCAAAAAATGCAGATGATCACAGCGGAGAGAGAGCAAGATCCTGACCGGCAGAAGCTTTGAGAGATGAGATGAGATTTATTGTCATCTTTCTGCAGCGATCATGTGCAGCATCTGTCAGAAATGGTGCACAACATGACAACCTGTTCAGTCATTTCCGCATCCATCATCCTATCTGGGAATGGACCAAGAGACCATCTTCCTCACCACAGAGGGATTGCCAAGGCGACTTATCAACCAGACTGTATTTCTCAGTGTCTTTCTGGGTGGTGGGGTTCTGCTAGACCTGCATCTTTTTTCTTTTTTTTTTGCAGACCCCTCCCCTTTTTAAATGAAATTTTCATGTTCTGTCCACTTTTAAGGTACAAGGTGGTTTGTGTGTAGTGCTGGGTTGAACAGATCAGTTCGCCGATTTTTAAATCTATTCTCATTTTAATTCTCACAGATCGATTCATGCATCCAAAGAGCAATTAAAAATATACATATTTAAATATGCACTTTTTTCAAGTCTGCATCCCAGAAAAAAATTACACTGCAGTTGGGCCTTTACACTGTTTCCAAGGGTGTGAAAATGATCATTTCTCTACATTGATTAGAGAAATGATCTGATTTGATCTGATTCTGATTTAGAAGCAGGTCCACAATTTATTCATCAACCTCTATCAGACATTTTAAAGGTGTCAATCATGCCGACAGGGACTCTTGCGTGTTGTGGGCAAGAAAAGAGAATCATCTGCTGTTTCCCCCCCCCCCCCCCCCCCCCCCCCCTTTGTTCCACATATCGTGTTTTTTCTGTGGGACCATGCACGAAGGTTCTCCTTTCAGTCAGTCTTTTCCACCAGCTCTCATTGTGCGGCTGTGGGGAAAAGACTGACTGAAAAGTCAGAAGTTCTCCGCTGCAGATGCAAGTGTTTGTAGGGGAGACCAGGCCATTTTGCCCCCGGAAAATTTTAAAATTTATAACTCTGAAACACTACTGTCTGCATTTTGAGGGACAAACTTTGTGAAAGAAAGGAGACATCAGGCCGAAACATGGAAGCTTGTATAAATGTACCTGTGTTAGGGGCAATGAACCAGGTACCTCTGGTACCTCTTTTGGCTGCCCTGGGTCTGTTCAGTAAATCTGCCTTTCAGCATGTTTGTAAAATAAAAATACTACTCTGTCATTCTGGAAGGGGGATTGGCCCATAGCCATCATTATTAACTACCAATACTTTATTAATTTGCTGTGAAATGTAATATACTAGTATAGTAATACTATGTATAATACTAGTATTAATATGTTGTATAGCTAGACAATTGGGTAACAGCTCAAAAACGTTTATAATAACACTAACCCAAATCGATATTGGATCGAATAGAATCAAAATAATCAATTCTGAATCTTAAAAATTGAGAATTGTATCAATTCTTGAAAATTGAATCAATGCCCTATTTGTGTGTGTAAATCTGATCTGATTTGCTTTCTGTTGTAGTGAAACATGAATGAATGAATCTACAGTGGGGAAAATAAGTATTTGACCCCCTGTCAGTTTTGCAGGTTTTCCCACCTACAAAGAATGTAGCGGTCTGTAATTTAGATCGTAGGTTCACTTCAACTATGAGAGACAGAATCTAAAAAAAAATCCAGAAAATCACATTGTCTGATTTTTAAATAATTAATTTGCATTTTATTGCATAAAATAATCATTTGACCCCCTACCAACCAGCAAGAATTCTGTCTCTCACAGACCTGTTCATTTTTCTTTAAGAAGCCCTCTTATTCTGCACGCTTTACCTGTATTAATTGCACCTGTTTGAACTTGTTACCTGTATAAAAGACACCTGTTCACACACTCAATCAATCACACTCCAACCTGTCCACTATAGCCAAGACCAAAGAACTGTCTAAGGACACCAGGGACAAAACTGTAGACCTGCACAAGGCTGGGATGGACTACAGGACAACAGGCAAGCAGCTTGGTAGAAGACAACAACTGTTATTATTTATTAGAAAGTGGAAGAAACACAAGATGACTGTCAATCTCCCTCGGTCTGGGATTCCATGCAAGATCTCACTTTGTGGGGTAAGGATGATTCTGAGAAAGCTCAGAACTACACAGGAGGACCTGGTCAATGACCTGAAGAGAGCTGGGACCACAGTCACAAAGATTACATTAGTAACACATGATGGTGTCATGGTTTAAAATCCTGCAGGGCAGCAAGGTCCCCCTGCTCAAGCCAGCACATGTCCAGGCCCGTTTGAAGTTCACCAGGGACCATCTGGAAGATCCAGAGGAGGCATGGGAGAAGGTCATGTGGTCAGATGAGACCAGAATAGAGCTTTTTGGAATCACCTCCACTTACCATGTTTAGAGGATGAGGACAACCCCAAGAAAACCATCCCATCTGTGAAGCATGGGGGTGGAAACATCATACTCTGGGGGTGCTCTTCTGCAAATGGGACAGGATGACTGCACTGTATTGAAGGGAGGATGGATGGGGTCATGTATTGTGAGATTTTGGCAAATAACCTCCTTCCCTCAGTAAGAGCATTGAAGATGGGTCATGGCTGGGTCTTCCGTCATGACAATCAAATCAATTTTATTTATATAGCGCCAAATCGCAACAGTCGCCCCAAGGCGCTTTACATTGTAAAGCAAAAGCCATAAAATAATTACAGAAAAACCCCAACGGTCAAAATGACCCCCTGTGAGCAAGCACTTGGTGACAGTGGGAAGGAAAAACTCCCTTTTAACAGGAAGAAACCTCTAGCAGAACCAGGCTCAGGGAGGGGCAGTCTTCTGCTGGGACTGGTTGGGGCTGAGGGGAGAGCGAACCAGGAAAAAGACATGCTGTGGAAGAGAGCAGAGATCAATCACTAATGATTAAATGCAGAGTGGTGCATACAGAGCAAAAAGAGAAAGAAACCCCCCATTATTCAAAACCTTATAAGTAAGAAGAAGAATTTTAAATTCTATTCTAGAATTAACAGGAAGCCAATGAAGAGAGGCCAATATGGGTGAGATATGCTCTCTCCTTCTAGTCCCTGTCAGTACTCTAGCTGCAGCATTTTGAATTAACTGAAGGCTTTTCAGGGAACTTTTAGGACAACCTGATAATAATGAATTACAATAGTCCAGCCTAGAGGAAATAAATGCATGAATTAGTTTTTCAGCATCACTCTGAGACAAGGCCTTTCTAATTTTAGAGATATTGCACAAATGCAAAAAAGCAGTCCTACATATTTGTTTAATATGCGCATTGAATGACATATCCTGATCAAAAATGACTCCAAGATTTCTCACAGTATTACTAGAGGTCAGGGTAATGCCATCCAGAGTAAGGATCTGGTTAGACACCATGTTTCTAAGATTTGTGGGGCCAAGTACAATAACTTCAGTTTTATCTGAATTTAAAAGCAGGAAATTAGAGGTCATCCATGTCTTTATGTCTGTAAGACAATCCTGCAGTTTAGCTAATTGGTGTGTGTCCTCTGGCTTCATGGATAGATAAAGCTGGGTATCATCTGCGTAACAATGAAAATTTAAGCAATGCTTTCTAATAATACTGCCTAAGGGAAGCATGTATAAAGTGAATAAAATTGGTCCTAGCACAGAACCTTGTGGAACTCCATAATTAACCTTAGTCTGTGAAGAAGACTCTCCATTTACATGAACAAATTGTAATCTATTAGATAAATATGATTCAAACCGCCGCAGCGCAGTGCCTTTAATACCTATGGCATGCTCTAATCTCTGTAATAAAATTTTATGGTCAACAGTATCAAAAGCAGCACTGAGGTCCAACAGAACAAGCACAGAGATGAGTCCACTGTCTGAGGCCATAAGAAGATCATTTGTAACCTTCACTAATGCTGTTTCTGTACTTTGATGAATTCTAAACCCTGACTGAAACTCTTCAAATAGACCATTCCTCTGCAGATGATCAGTTAGCTGTTTTACAACTACCCTTTCAAGAATTTTTGAGAGAAAAGGAAGGTTGGAGATTGGCCTATAATTAGCTAAGATAGCTGGGTCAAGTGATGGCTTTTTAAGTAATGGTTTAATTACAATGACTCCAAACACACAGCCAGGGCAACTAAGGAGGGGCTCTGTAAGAAACATTTCAAGGTCCTAGAGTGGCCTGGCCAGTCTCCAGACCTGAACTCAATAGAAAATCTTTGGAGGGAGCTGAAACTCCAAACCTGAAAGATCTAGAGAAGATCTGTATGGAGGAGTGGACCAAACTCCCTGCTGCAGTGTGTGCAAACCTGGTCAAGAACTACAGAAAACGTTTGACCTCTGTAATGGTGGACAAATGTTTCTGTACCAATTGTTAAGCTCTTTTTTGTTGTTTTTTTTCTGTCACAGTTGAAGTGTACCTATGATAAAAATTACAGACCTCTCCATTCTTTGTAGGTGGGAAAAACCTGCAAAACTGACAGGGGGTCAAATACTTAATTTCCACACTGTAATTATCCGGCACACAGATGACCAACAATAAAGACAATAACAAAACATAAAAGGAACAATGTACAGAGAACCGGTGTGGTGGAAAGGGTGAAGGCAGAAGGAAGGCTTATATGCACCCTCCCTATATACCATTAAAAATAAAGAATGTATACATATATAAATATATATACTCGTGACAACTATACAAAAAAAAAGTACATGAACAATTGAACTTAATCACTGAAATTTCAAAACACAACCAAACAAGTAATGGTGAACAATGACAAAAATTGTAAACCTAATCCTTCAACCTATAATGGGGAAATATGTTCTTTTTGCAAAGCCTTTTAAAACCAGCCAATGTACCAAGTATTTTAATATTATCAGGGCAATTATTCCAAATATTAACACCCCCTGACGGAAACACACAAGGGCAATGTCTGTCATATAAATTGGAAATAATAGAAATGACTGATTCGTAAGATTGATCTACATCCTCAATGTAAATGTCACTCCAAGTTTGCTGTATTAAATCTGTTCTAAGCTTTTCCATCGTTTCCTTTGTTATTTTACTTGTGAAGTTTGTAATGTTAATATGGCCAATTTTATCGACTAATGAATTGAAAGCAACAAACGGGCAGCTGGTCACTGATATCACTGAGAAGTCCACCCATTATATTTCACATGGTAATGTTTGTCAATATATTGTCAAGTGTTGATGTATTCCCTAGTTATCCTAGTTGGGTAAGTAATTACTAGATACAATCCCATACAAAACACAGGATTAATAAAGTCATCTATATGTGATTGACTGAGGATTGAGGAAATCCATATTGAAGTCTCCACAGATAAACAAAAGCTTATTATTTTTAAAGGTGTACATATCTGTCAGTTTTTCCACAAACAATTTGTGTTTGATCCAGGAGCTCTATAAACACAGTTTATGATTGTTTTTTGATTTTTGGCATTTAATTTCCACTGAGACACATTCTATGACATTGTCAAAAGAAAAGGACATATTAACAATTTCACACCAATAACTTGAACTGACATAAAGTGTCGGCCCTGTTTATTCATCCTATTATCCTATTTGTGGTAACCGCAATGACAGAAAAAGGTTTATTGACATTTTTTAAACAATTCTGAATTTTGGACAAATTCGTAGGAAGACTTCTACTATTAAAATGTATCATGGAGATTGAACCGTTTATCATGGAACAGTTCTTAAGTTGTTCCCTGGTAAAGTAATTGCAGTGGTGCATAGTATTTCTAAGAAGAAAAACAGTCTGGATCTATGTTGTATTCAATGCTGTGAGATTTATGTTCAGAGTAATCAAACACTTTTAGCTCAAGCTCCTGTGCAGAAGTAAGTTGAAAAGAATCAATTGACATCATAGAAGGGTTGTAATCAACAAACCAAAAATGCAGCTAAATATGGTATAACTGTTTCATATAAACCAGTATGTGAAATGGATTTTGTCAAAAGCTGTCATAACAAAAGGAGCCAAAAATAGAAACTGAATGATCGGCACAGCCACGGCGCTGTTGGCGCGCCGTGGCTGTGCCGATCATTCAGTTTCTTGGTGCTGCACCCTTTTTACATGTTTTGGATGTGTCTTTATTGTTACTCATAACAAAAGGACAACAAAACAAAAATCATAACAAAAATCCCTCCAGATGAGTGATAGTGAAACAATAAGGAACATTTTGCTCCATAAGGAGCCATCATTTAAAACAATTCAAATCCGCAAGCGCTCTTATCATTATGACTTTTGCGTCCTCTAGAGCTCAGTGTTCATACTGTTGTCCTGTCAGAAGACCTTCTGTCAAAGACTGAGGCCACCGAGGTGCACCACAGAGCGCCACAAAATGTCCTTCCTACCATAACTTCTCCCCCTTCTGCAGGATCAATACATAGCGATCAGAGTTTTTCAGTTACTCAGCGCAATGTGCAATACTGTCAAACATTTTGTGCAAGTGTCGTCAGTCATTTTTACATAAACATGATGTTCTCGCTGTAAAAAGAAAAAAAGTTAAGTGTTTACTGTTTCGGCACTCTGGCAAAACAATTTTCAGTGGGATTAATAAAGTTCTTCTTATTCACTTCACCAGTCAGGAAGAAGGATTAGTTTTTCCCCACATCCGTTTGTGAGTTTAACATCAGTCATCAAATGTTAATTTTTCATTCTGAAAAAAAGGGTTTAGGATTAAGGATCAGGTCCAGGATGTGTTAAATGAAGTTCTGAACTTTATGAGATGTGAAGTCTTGGTGCAGAAATGTGCTCGTCTTGTGTTTGCAGTTGATTGGTGTATTTCACAACTGAACATTGTTTCTTGTACTTGGTGAGCTGTCTCGTGAAAGCTTAATATAGAAAGTTAAGGTGTGTTTACACATAACCAAGACGTGTTACGAATGTCATTTTTCTGTCATGTGTGACACATTCCTGACATTCTTAATGTGACTTAACGCCTCTGAACAGGTTTCTTAATAGTGCGTGTTGGTGTGTGATGTTCTTGATATTCATGGAGTATGTTTTTGTCTGTCAAAAAATCTTCCACGAATGTCACACACCACCCTCATTTCGTCTCACGTCGTGGAGGTCGCAACTGAGCGTATTGATCCGTCTTGATGAGTATTGATCCTTAATAGAATGTGACAACATTCGTAGTGGTTCCTGTGATGGTTCTTGGAGCCCAAACTGTCACGTGTTATTACGAAGTGACACGGAAACTGTCAAGTTTTGACATGACTTGTAACGCGGCGTCACATTTCACTGCGCGCCACAACGAATCAGTTTTCTGTCACGTGCGCACAATTAAACTCGGCTCCAAATGTCGTTCCACAGTTCCTGCTGAAGCTCCTCAGGACGCTCCTGCAGATGTTCCACCTGCTGTTGTAACCGCTGAGCGGGAGAACGAGTCTGAGCAACCAGAGGAGCGAGAGGAGACTCACGTGCAGCCAGACATCTCTGCACCTCCTCCAGTCCGGCGGAGGAAGAAGCGCGCGCACAATTAAACCCTGCTGCACCACATTCAGTTTGATTGCTGACACCAAGTCGGCTAAAAGTCTCATTTCAGTGCTCTTCAGCGCGCTCCTGCAGGTGTTCCACCTGCTGCATGTGCCTGATGTTTGGGGAAAATGCGCCAGACGAGAGCCGCATGAAGCCACACATCTGGCTCTGTACTCCTCCTCCTCTCTGCACCACTGCACGGCACAGAGCCCAACTACACATGCAGTCATAAAGTTCTTCTGAAAAACTGGAGCGATCTGAATTGCTAGCAACGATTGGATGAATGTGTGTGTGTGTGGAGACAATTCACCTCGTTCACAATGTGACAGAACTTAACGATGCGCTGTTACGCACAACAACGCGGAACACTATTCTTGACCATGCGTAATGGTTCCTGATAATTCTCCAGTAACACGTGCCATTAATCGTAACGTGTGGTAACAGGTTGCAGCAGTTCCTGAGGACACCTGACGCCTCTGCCTCAAATCATCACATTCGTGATCAGCGGCCAAGAATGTGATAATTCGGGGCATTTGTGACTTGTCGTCGGTATGTGTAAACGCAGCATTAGTATGTGATGACTTAAAAAAAAAAAAAAAACTGGTTGTCATGGTGATGTCAGTGTGGGTGTGTCCTTGTTGTTATGTGAGACTCTTTATGTAACATCTGTTGATGGTTGAACAGATGGTGTTGGCTGACTCCAGTAGATGGCGCTGTTGAGGCAGATGGTCATGGACAGGTGTCCTTCTCAGGAAGCACAGCTGTTTAGGAATAAACTGATTTGACTTGTTTATGGTGGCCCTGCAGTGCAAAAACTGTTTATTACACTGAATGTGCTATTACGATAATCCAGTTGATTGTTGCAGTAATTCATTATTGCATGTTGCCTGTGTCTTTCCTTGGGGACATGAACGTCCTGGTACCCGTTTGGTTTCCTCAGTCTGGGTACGACAAACCTGTTGGCAGTAGGGCATGTGGGTGTACAGCGCTGGGACTGTTTGTGCTTGTATGAGGCTTGTGTCGCTGCATTGGCAGCACGTGGTGAGGGCGCCATCTGGTTAGGGTGTGACTACTACGGGGCAACTTCCACATCCACCTGGGTTTGTGTTGCTATAGTCTGTCTCTACGCACAGATACTGGGGTGCATTAGTATGTACTACTACAGTAATTATTAGAATAATTTCCTACTTTGGTAATGGTTGCACTATTTGTAGTAATTATTGCAGTGTTGGCTGCAAGGGACCTTCTGGATGTTTTGTGAGGTGTTTTATTGTTTACAATGTAGCATATTGTCTGTCTGTCTGTAGGGATGTACCGATCCACAATTTTTCACATCCGGTCCCGATACCTGAATTTGGATATCTGCCGATACAGATATTTTTCTGATCCGATACCAGCGCTCTGTTTGCTTTAATGTTATTATTGTTTATTTTCTATAAGGATTTTCTTAAAAAGGAGACCTGAAAGTTGAGCTACAATTTGCCAGAAGGTGTATCTAAGATGAAAGCCTAGGTTTGATGTTTTGGTGAAAGAATGAAGTACTTTTATTTATTTTTTTTTTATACACGTAAAGAGAGAAGACAGCACTCTCTCCTTCTCAATTTCAGTGGAGCTTTATTGATATGGGAGTTGTATGTAAAAGTTTGGGCATCTTTGATGCTTTCCATGATTTTCCTTTATAAATCATTGGTTGTTTGGATCAGCAGTTTTAGTTATATGCGCACATACAGGGGTGCACATAACTGGTACTCATGGTTCTTGTGTGAGGTAAACATCATTGATACACAGCAGAGGGAAACACTTCCTACAATCTGTCATTGCTTTCCTCTTATGAAGCGCTTCCCTTTTGTTTTCTGTTGCGCATCATTTATTTTTAGCACGCAGAAGCACCATGAGTACCAGTTATGTGCATGCCTGTATATAGAAAAGTGTGTGTTTATTTGAAATGGGACAATTTATATTAATGAACATAGTTACATGTAAATATGACAGATTATAGCAAGATGCTAATTTCCATCTGTAGTCCCAGCAACATAGAAACAGACTAATCATGACAGAAAAACAAAACAGAATACAAATATTTACAATTCAGACTAACAATAATTGATAAATAAGTAGCTGCCAGGTGGAGGAACTAAAAGACCAAAAGTGAAATGAAGTTTCTAGTATTTACAGAAAGTGTGCAATAATTATTTAAACAAAATTAGGCAGGTGCAGAAATTTGGGCACCCCAACAGAAAAAAAATCTGTTGGGGTACTCCCCCTCTAGCTGCCACCTTATCGTGGTGGGGGAGTTTGCATACCCGGATTATCCTAGGAGCTATGTTGTGGGGGGCTTTGTGCTCCCTGTAGGGTCTCCCAAGGCAAACAGGTCCTAGGTGACGGGTCAGACTAAAGGCAGTTCAGAACCTCCATGACCAGTAAAAAAAATCATGGACCAAGACGTCGCCCGGTATGGTAGAGCCGGGGTCCCACCGTCGAGCCAGGCCTGGGGTTGGGGCTCGCTCGCGCGCGCGCAAGTGCCTGGTGGTCAGGCCTTAGCCCATGGGGCCCGGCTGGGCTCAGCCCGAAAGAGCGACGTGGACCCGCCCTCCTGTGGGTTCACCACCTGCAGAGGGGGCCATGGGGGTTGGGTGCAGAGAGGATTGGGTGGCAGTCGATGGCGGGTGGCCCAGCGGCCCAGTCCATGCTCACAGCCCCTAGGCTGTTGGGATGTGGAATGTCACCTCGCTAGGGGGTGAAGGAGCCTGAGCTCGTGCGGGAGGTTGAGAGATACCGACTAGAGATAGTCGGGTTCACCTCCACGCACAGCTTGGGCTCTGGTACCCAACTCCTGGAGAGGGGCTGGACGCTTCATTTTTCTGGCGTTGCCCACGGGGAGAGGCGGAGAGCTGGTGTCGCATTGCTTATTGCTCCCCAGCTCAGTCGCCATGTGTTGGAGTTCACTCCAGTGAACGAGAGGGTCGCGTCCCTATGCCTTCGGGTCGGGGTGTCCATAAGTGCACGTGGCACCAGGACACCCTGAGCCGGAGGTCGATGATCGACTTTGTATTTGTATCATCTGACCTTCGGCCACGTGTCTTGGACACTCGAGTGAAGAGAGGGGCAGAGCTGTCGACCGATCACCACCTGGTGGTGAGTTGGATCCGCTGGGAGGGGAGGAAGCCAGTCAGATCTGGCAGGCCCAGACGTATCATGAGGGTCTGCTGGGAACGACTGGCGGAACCCTCTGTCAGCGAGGTCTTCAACTCCCACCTCCGGGAGAGCTTCTCCCAGATCCCGGGGGAGGTTGGAGACATGGAGTCCGAGTGGACCATGTTCTCCACCTCCATTGTTGATGTGGCCGCTCGTAGCTGTGGTAGCAAGGTCTCTGGTGCCTGTCGTGGCGGCAATCCCAGAACCTGGTGGTGGATGCCGTCAAGCTGACCCTTCTTGACCCTTTTTTTTTAGTCAGTGTCTTTTTATTGTTTTTAGAAGTTTAGAAAATGACAAACACAAGAAAAAAAAAAAAAAGAAATCCCTCCCGTCCCGTGCTATACCGGCTCAAGAAACATACCATATTTCCGTCTGGTACAAAATTGTAAAATAAGGATTTGCATACAAAATACAGAGCAATTTAAATCAAATTGTTAGCAGTCACACTGTCAAAATAAGAAATAAAAGGCAGCCATTGATCAGAAAATTTCCCAGAGGAACCTTTAAGTGTATACCTTATCTTTTCCAAATGTATATGTGCCATAACATCTTTCATCCACTGAGCGAATTAATCTGAGAGCCAATAAAAAACAAAAAGCAATCATTTTTTTTCTTGGCTTCTGTTCAAAATAAATTTCGGGGATACTACCCCAAACAAAGCAATCCAAGGACAGTTTTTCGGCAAATCCTGGAAAAGGCCTTAAAAATGGAATGCCAATATCCACAGAGTTTGGGGCAGGTCCAAAACATGTGCACAAGTGTAGCAGGTGTTTGTTTGCAACGATCACATGATGGGTCCAGATCTGGTTTGATCTTGGACAACTTGTCTTTAGACCAGTGCAGACAGTGCACAACTTTGAATTGGACCACCGCATGTCTGAATAAGACAGAAGATGAATTAATGTTATGTATTGCCCTTTGCCACACAGAGTCCGATATAGTCTCATTCAAGTCCGTTTCCCATTTCCGCTTAAGGTCCTCCAGACTGGGCTCATGATATGAAGTGAGTGAGGTGTAAATCCTGCTCAAAACCTTTTTCGAGTCGGTTTGATAATCCAGAGGTTTGTCCATCAGTGACCGGGAGGGACACAACGGAAAACAGCCAGAATTTGACCAGACAAAATTTCTCAATTGCAAATATCTAAAAAAGTGTGACTTTGGAATATTATTATTTCTTTACCAGCTGATCAAATGAAGCGAAATTGTTATCTATGTATAAATTATACAAATAATGTATCCCATGTAGGGCTGCCACAAATTATTATTTTGATAGTCAACTAGTCAATGATTATTTTTGCGGTTAGTCGACTAGTTGGATCATACGTAATTTCCTAAATTAAGGCGTACAGCATTTTCCGAGGAACGTCAGGGGATGAAAACATGAACATTTCCAAATCAGTGACTATTTCTTAGACTTCATTTATATCAAGCATTCAGAAATACAAACAGTGTGGTACTTTATAGTAAATCTGTGTCAGGTAGGCAGTTCTCAAAAACTAAATGTCCATGCTGGAAGGAGACAAATGAGGGAAGCCACCAAGACACAACTCTGGAAGAACGTTTGGCTTCTGTGAGTGGAGAAACTGGGAATAGTGCAAAATTTTTATTTTCATCTTCATTTTACATATAGTCCCAACTTTTTCTGATTTGTGGTTGTTTCTGTTGCATTTCTGACATTACAGAACTGCTATAAAGAAAAGTGTGTACATGTGTTTTTAAAACTTTGTGGAGCAAATGCAAACACCAAACTCTTATAAAGAAGGAAAAAATAGAGATGTGTGCAGGAAAATATGATATAAACTGAACAGAACAATGCAGGCTGATTTGACTCCTCCTATTTTTTGTTTAAATAAATCAGAATAAAATAAGAGGTAACTCACTTTGAAATTAATAAAACATATAGCTGCAGCTTATAATAACTTTGAAAAATAACAAAAATCAGCAGCTTGTATTTTTATTCTGACTCCAGTTCATTTAGTGTGATGAAGTCATTTTTCTTTCTCCTCATCGGTCACGTTTTGTGGTTGAACACTACATTAAGCTTAAGATTGAATAAATACATACCTTTGGAAAATAACAGCTGTTGAAGTTCAGAGTTCTCACCTGCTTTTTGTGATCTGTGCCTCTGAACATCAGCTCCTCCACATCAGGGTTTTATTTTTAACCCGTGTATGCGTAATTTTTGCTCAGTTCATTTATATATTCTCATTTTTTAAGGATGTTTTAAGGATATTTGACCGTTTATTTTATGTCATGATCTCATAAATTCAGTATACGATGCGCAGATGGTGTGAACAGGTCAGTGCCATCAGAACCGTGCGGGTAGAGAAAGTGGAAAGAGAAGTAAAGGCAGCTCTATGGTTTGGTTTTGTTGTGTGTGTGTTTTTTTACATGTTCTCTCGGGTTAAAATCCTCTCTGCTCCGCGCTCACTGTCTCAAGCGCACTGATGGTTCCCTCGCTCGCAGTCTGCAGCCAGTTGACTCCACGTGCACACACACACACCCACCCACACACCGACAGCTCCATTGGTAAACTGCGCATTTTAAGTGGCTTTGAACAAGACAGCCACTGTTTTAATCGGCCGTCTTTCCCAAAATTTGAATGTCTAAATGACGGCAGGACGGCTTGCTGCCTAAAACTATGAATTGAGAGAAAAAAAGACTTAAACAACTCGTTGACTAATAAATTAGTTGTCGACGGTTCCAATAGTCGACGTAGTCATGACTAGTGGACTAGTTGTGGCAGCCCTAATCCCATGCCCCTCCCAGACATCAAAGACCTATCAGTCACCGATGGGACAAACATATGGTTCTTTGTAACTGGTGCTGTGAATAATAAATTATTACATTTAAATGACCTTCTGCACGGATTCCAAATTTTAAGTGTGTGTATCACTACTGGGTTGGAAGAGTAAAATGAGATATTTGAAGGGTAATTCAGAACAGAGCAATGCGACAGGAGAGCTAGACTGTATTGAGCCTCTTTCCAAAATTACCCAGCTAGGTGCTGCATTATCTCCTCCAAGCCAGTACAACGTCGCTGTATTATTAGCGGCCCAGTAATGATACATAAAGTTAGGGAATGACATGCCACCCAAGTCCTGGGGCAGCTGCAGTATTTTCTTGCCCAATCTTGGGTGCTTTTTATTCCAAATAAAAGATATCTGACTATACAATTTAGAGAAGAAAGATTTGGAAAGAAAATAGGTAGGCTTTGAAATAAGTACAGAAATTTAGGCAGAACAGTCATTTTAATTGAATTAATCCTAGCCCCCAGCGACTGGATAACAGTGGTAAATAATATTAAGACTGGATAACAATGGTAAATAATTAGCGTTGTATAGCTCTTTATAGTCATGGGTCACCCATATACCAAGCTACTTGAACTTTTTTAAATTGCATTTAAAAGGGTCTATTTTGGAAAGATTCTCATCCAGTGATCTTAGGGGGATCATTTCACTTTTTTTTGAAAATTAACTTTATAGCCGGATATCTTACCAAACCTATCAGGCGTGTCCAAAAACACAGGAATGCTAGACATAGGATTTGAAACAAACAATAGTGCATCATCTGCATAAAGAGACACCCTGTGTTCTGAGCCCATATGCTTTATTCCCCTGATGACTAAACTCTGCCATACTGCCAAGGTTAATGGTTTGATGGCCACTAAAAATAAAAGCGGTGAGAGAGGGCACCCTTGCCTTGTGCCACGGTGTAATAGGAAGTAGGATGAGAGATTTTTGTTGGTCTGAACTGCATCCATTAGAAAGCAATAAAGCAGTCTGATCCAAGATAGAAATTTGGGGCCAAATTTAAACATATCCAGCATTTTAAAAAGGTAATCGCACTCCACCCGGTCAAAAGCTTTTTCAGCAGCTAGAGAGATAACAATTTCAATATCTTTATGACCAGGTGGAGTGGGGGAGTAAAGAATATTGAACAATTGTCTGTTAAAAAAGGATTGGTGATTTTTCACAAATCCTGTCTGGTCAGTTGAAACAATCGTAGGAATAACTCTTTTGAGGCGCTTCACCAGTACTTTTGCCAATATTTTAGCATCTGTATTTAGAAGTGAAATTGGGCGATAAGAACTACAATTTAAGGGTTTTTTTTGTATCTTTTTTAAGTAGCAGAGCGATGACAGCTTGGTGCATAGACAATGGAAGTAATGATGAATTCAGGGACTCTGTAAACATAGATGGTAATACTGGAGACAGTAAATCTGCAAATCTCTTAAAGAAATCCACCGAAAAACCGTCTGGTCCTGGAGATTTTCCACTTTGTAAGTCCTTTATTGCCAGGCTTATCTCATTTACCGAAATATCCCTCTCCAAGTCATTGACTAAATCTGAATCTATTGCAGGTACGTTGAGGTCTTTGAAGAAGTGATTGAAATCAAGTGTCTTTGATATATTGTCTGAGGAGTACAGTGACTGAAAAAAATGTGTCCACCCTTTCTATCTAGGCACACTAAGAAAACCTCCCACTTGACAGCACTCAGCAGAGAGCAAACAATGCCAGTTGAGAGGATTCACTGTGGCTCTTCTTTATCAGAAAATGTTGTGGGTTGGATCGGTATTTTTCAATATGTGAATTACATCTGTATCGGAAGCCGATCCCGATATCGGATCGGTTGCACCCTTATCCATCTGTGTGACTGTCTGACGCTGGTTGCAGAGTTTGGATGGTGTCCACGAGACTGAGCAGAAAGCATTTCCTGTCTCTGGGCTGTTACATTTGTCCTAATCTGACTGTGACTTAGAAGTTCTACAGAAGGGGCTTCCTCAAATGTGATCGTGTTTTTAATGTGCACGGTCACATTCGGAATGTGGAGCATGAGTTCAGTCCAAAGTGGTAATCCACTTGAACAGAAGAAGAAAACTGTAAGGAGCTTCTCCTCACTGTGTCTGTGTCTTTTTTTTTTCTCTCCCAATCTTTTGTGGTCACTTGATGTGAAGGCTGACGTCGTGTCAGAACCACGCCTCTTCAGAGCGTGTGTGTGTGTGTGTGTGTGTGCATGTGTGCGTGCGTGTGTTTCCGACGGGCTGGATGACTGTAATTTTCTCCTGAAATAGTCTAGAAAAAAGGGTGTGCGCAGTGTATTCTGGGAATGTGTAGACCACAATCCAAACCAAAGTATCCATCACAGTGCTGTGCTGTCAGACACAAGTCTCTGTTTAACACACTGACATCACCGGCCTCACGCTTTAAAGTGGCAGTACAATAATTGACACTTTGAAGCACTTTGATTTTATTCAAAAATAAAATTTGAGGTAGTGGTTTATGAGGGGATTTTTTATTTTTTTTTTTTCTGCAGTAAGTTATAAGTTTATAATTTGTTTATAATAATTAAATTTCAATTTATTAATTTATATAGCGCCAACTCACGACAAAGTCGCCCCAAGGCACTTCACATAATTCACAACAACACAAATTAATCTAAAATCAAAATTAAAACCAAGAGAAGCACAGTAAAAAGATAATAGGTAATTATCTGTCTAGATAATAAGTAATTATAATGTGTTTATAAATTTGTAAGTTATAAACTTATAAATTTATAAGTTTATAATTTGCATCCTTGCTTAAGAAAAATAAAATAAACATGTTTACCCATGGGTGCACAAACACTGTTTGCATATGGATTTCCATCAAAATTTGTTTCAATGTTCAATTTATATAAATCCGCTAATGTAAAAAAATATATAGTCATCATTTATCTCAGTGACAGATATATGAAACTTTTGAACAACAGTCATTTCCACATAAATTCAGCATTATTTCATCATAAAGGACACAGGAAGCGATCAGAGCGCCACGGCTCCACACGCTGTTTGCTGATGCGTTCACTGAGCATCTGTCATTTCAAAGCATCAAAGAGTATCGCCTCGTTTCTGCTTAAAACTGACTTTAGAATGCTTTAAGAGGTTTTACTTTGTCATCTGATTTGATCGCTTTGGGTGAAGAGACTCCGTCTCAGATGAGCTGCTGAGCATGTGGAGGCAGGGCGGACCAGTTTTTAGGGGCGGACCGTTGGGTCTGCGACACGGCATCCTTACTGGTGGGTGCATTGCTGCCTCCTGCTGCATCAGTCCATTATAGTGTCTTTAAAGTATTTGAAAAGCCAACACTTCCCTTCTCACTTGACCTTATGGCTAAAATACTTCCTACAGAAACTTCTTTCAGGCCTTAGAATTGATTTCCTTCACTGTTTGTGTTTACTCTTTAATAGATAAACCAAAAATTCAAACATGACAAGATATATTTTGTAGAAGAAATATGAGGTAAAATTAAAGCACTGTGTTAAATGCTGTACAGGTATATCCATTGGTTATGATTTTTATTACTTATATTACAGCTGGTGGCATTTGAAACCACTGCATTCTGGTGATGGCATTTCACAAGACTTGATTTAGAATCCAGTTGGTCTGGTGATGGTCTTTTTATTTATTTTTTCCACTATTGCTTCAGTTTAAAATGACTTGCGGGTTAGGGTTACCACCCATTCCTTAAAATACAGAATTGTCCTTTATTTTACAATGAATTGTTGCGTCCCGTATTGATTGTAAATTGTTCCGTATTTTCTTAAATGTCCCACACGCACTCATCAAAACTGAATAATGAATCAAATAAAACAGAGGAAATATTAAGGGCTGCCAATGTCCTCTCTGTACCTCGCACTGGGTCCTGTAGTGAGGAAACTCCACCCCATCCAAAGAAGCAAAATCGTTTGCAAATGAACAAACATGAGTGGGAAGAATCGAACCCTTGGCTTGACAGCATTAGTGGCAATGGGTACAAGGCAAACTGTAGGCAAACAAGTATTTTTATTTTTTATTTCCTCTTAAAATAAAAATGTCCTCACTTTAAAGATTAAAATTATTGGTCTGTTTTCCTTAATATTTTTATTACTGCACACTTCAGTGACTGCACAGTGTGCCATTAACAGTTTTGTGTCAATAAAGCACTTAAAGCTTTAAGTATGACTAAATGTTTTTTCAAAATTAAATATACCACTCCTTGGGTGGTGGTAGTGGCCCTAAGGAGCCATGGTGGGTGTCCTTTATTTTTATTTCTGAGAGGTGGCAACCCTATTTGCAAAGACTTCTCATTGGCAAAAATAACAAATTTAATTTATAATGCACTTTACATTTCCAATAAATCTCAAAGTGCTACAGGAACTAAAAGGAAAGATGTATTAAAAACAGAAACAAAAATAGGCAGATAATAAAAATCGAGTGAAAAGAGGAGACAGGGCGTTCCACAGCTGAGGGGCTGTGCAAAAGAAGGCATGGTCTCCAGTGTGCAGGATCAGGTCCTGGGAGTGAGAAGAAGGTGGGTGTTGGAGGAGTGAAGAGAACATGCAGGCCAGTGAAGGGTGAGGAGTTCTGTGACGTATGATGGGGCGTTACCGTATAAACATTGGAAAGTAAGCAGTGAAATTTAGTATGTGATCCCGGTCGCAGTCACATACACTCAATCCCAATACTTATCATGTCTTTTTAAGTGTGTTATTCACTAAAAGCAGAAAGGGTGTAATTAGTGATTTGTTTTATAAGACACACTGAATTCAATTTCAGTTTAGTCATCTTATATAGTGCTAAATCACAACAGAGTCACCTTAAGGTGCTTCACACAAAACAATAAAAATAAAAAAAACCCAAAATAAAATTAAAAGATTAAAAAAGCACAATAAGAGTAAAAAAAAAAAGTAAAAAGCATAGTAACATACTATACCAGTATGCTACCATACGAAAGGGAAAATAAGTGCGTCTTAAGTCTGGACTTGAAAGTCTTTACAGAATCTGACTGTTTTATTGATGCAGGGAGATCATTCCACAGAACAGGGGCACGATAAGAGAAAACTCTGTGACCTGCAGACTTCTTATTCACCTTAAGGACACAAAGTAGTCCTGCACCCTGAGAATACAGAGCCCAGGCTGGTACATAGGGTTTAATTAGGTCAGCTAGGTAGGGAGATGCCAGTCCGTGAACGATTTTATAGGCTAATAGCAGAATCTTAAAATCTGATCTCACTAATATCTCTAATGTGGCGGTCAAAGGACAACGTTGGATCAAAAATGACCCCAAGGTTCCTCACTTTGTCAGTATGATGTATGACACACAAACCTAGGCTAAGCACGAGCTGGTCAAATTAATGCCAGTGTCTCACTGGATCAAGAACCATCATTTCAGTCTTATCAGAGTTTAAAAGTAGGAAGTTACTTGACATCCAGCTTCTCACTGATGTAAGGCAATCTTCTAAGGATTTTATGTGGATGAGATTACCAGCAGTTATCGGCATGTATAACTGAGTATCATCAGCATAGCAATGAAAGGTCCATTCAACATAAACATAATCATTACAAACAAATAAATTACAAACATAACATCAACATAATCCATTTCAACAGCAGAAGTCTATATGCAAACTTTAACAACATTAAAGAATATTTAAGTCAATTTAAAAAATATTTAACATAATTGCTATATCAGAAACATGGATCAATGAAGATAAAGGAATGGATTTTGAACTGGATGGATATGAATTTAACTGTGTAAACAGAATAAGAGTGGATGAGTGGCTGTGTATGTGGATAAGAACATGGATTATAAAATAGACAATATGACAACTGTGATCGATAACTTATTAGAATGTATAACTATTGAAATATGTGAAGAAAAAAGCAAAAATGTATTAGTCAGCTGTATATATAGAGCACCAGGATCTAGTATTGAAACATTCACTGACTGTATGGGAAAAATGTTCTCAAAAACTAATCAAAAAACTGTGTTCATTTGTGGTGACTTAAATATTGATCTGCTCAATCCAAATAAGCATAAAATAACAGATGAATTTATCAGTATAATGTACAGTATGAGTTTATATCCAAAAATCACCAGGCCAAGCAGAATTACATCCCATAGTGCTACCTTAATTGATAATATATTCAGCAGTGATATTGAGAATAACACTGTGAGTGGATTATTAATCAATGACATTAGTGACCATCTACCAGTTTTCATCGTTTATAATAGAAACCATCGGCGGAATCAGCCAGAGGAGAAAATAAAATACAGGTGAGTGCGGACAGAGGAAAACATGAACACACTAAAGAAGGATTTACAGGAGCAAAACTGGGAAAAGGTATACAGTGAAAGTGATGTTGATAGTGCATATGAAACTTTTTTACAAATATTTACATCATTATATGATAAAAATTGTCCAATTAAACAAGACTACAGAAAACAAAAAATCCAAGATCGACCATGGATGACGAAAGGGTTACGAAATGCATGTAATAAGAAAAATACACTGTATAGAGAATTCATAAAACTAAAGACTAAAGAGGCAGAAAATATAAGAAATACAAAAATAGACTAACTAATATTATACAGGTATGTAGGAAGGAATATTATATTAACCTTGGATTCAGGAGGAGCAGTGTGGTTTTCGTCCTGGTCGCGGCACACTGGACCAGCTCTACACGCTCCGTCGGGTGCTCGAGGGTTCATGGGAGTTCGCCCAACCAATCCACATGTGTTTTGTGGATCTGGAGAAGGCGTTTGACCGTGTCCCTCGGGGCACCCTGTGGGGGGTGCTCCGGGAGTACGGGGTCTGGGGTCCTTTGCAAAGGGCTATCCGGTCCCTGTACGACCGCAGCAGGAGCTTGGTTCACATTGCCGGTAGTAAGTCAAACCTGTTTCCAGTGCACGTTGGCCTCCGCCAGGGCTGCCCTTTGTCACCGGTTCTGTTAATTATTTTTATAGACAGAATTTCTAGGCGCAGCCAGGGTGTAGAGGGGGTCTGGTTTGGGAATCACAGAATCTTGTCTCTGCTGTTTGTGGACGATGTGGTTCTGTTGGCTTCGTCAAATCAGGACCTTCAGCGTGCACTGGGGCGGTTTGCAGCTGAGTGTGAAGCGTCCGGGATGAGAATCGGCACCTCCAAATCCAAGGCCATGGTTCTCAACTGGAAATAGGTGCTTTGCCCTCTTCAGGTCGGTGGAGTGTCCTTGCCTCAAGTGGAGTAGTTTAAGTATCTCGGGGTCTTGTTCACGAGTGAGGGACGGATGGAGCGTGAGATGGATAGACAGATCGGTGCAGCATCTGCAGTGATGCTGTTGCTGTATCGGACTGTTGTGGTGAAGAGAGAGCTGAGTAGAGGGGCAAAGCTCTCGATTTACCGATCGATCTACGTTCCGATCCTCACCTATGGTCATGAGATTTGGCTCATGACCGAAAAAACGAGATCGCGAGTACAAGCGGCCGAGATGAGTTTCCTCCACAGGGTGGCTGGGTGCTCCCTTAGAGATAGGGTGAGGAGCTCGGTCACTCGGGAGGACCTCGGAGACGAGCCACTGCTCCTCCACATCGAAAGGAGTCAGTTGAGGTGGCTCGGGCATCTTTTCCGGATGCCCCCTGGGCGCCTCGCTGGAGAGGTGTTCCTGGCACGTCCCATTGGGAGGAGGCCCGGGGAAGACCCAGGACACGCTGGATGGACTACATCTCTCGGCTGGCTTGGGAACGCCTTGGGGTTCCCCCAGAGGAGCTGGGGGAGGTGTGTGTGGATTGGGAGGTCTGGGCGGCTTTGCTTGAGCTACTGCCCTCGCGACCCGACTCCGGATAAAGCGGAAGAAAACGGATGGATGGCTATCGGCCTGTAGTTTTTCAATACGCTAGGGTCAAGATTAGATTTCTTAAGTAATGGTTTAATCACTGCAGATTTGAAACATTTAGGAACAGATCCAGAAGTTAATGAGAGATTAATAATTTCCAGCACAGTCGGCCCAACAGTGGACCACAGGTCCTAAACCGTTTTGTTGGTATAGGATCAAATAAACAGGTTGTGCCTTTTGTAGATGTTACGGGTTTCGTCAGCACGCCGAGTGAGATACTGTCAAATTCTGTAAATCTAGTTAATATCTAGGGACGGGTATTGATAAGATTTTATCTATCGATGCCATTATCTTATCGATTCCCTTATCAATCAATCAACTTTTTTCTTATATAGCGCCAAATCACAACAAACAGTTGCCCCAAGGTGCTCCACACTGCAAGGCAAGGCCATACAATAATTATGAAAAACCCCAACGGTCAAAACGACCCCCTATGAGCAAGCACTTGGCCACAGTGGGAAGGAAAAACTCCCTTTTAACAGGAAGAAACCTCCAGCAGAACCAGGTTCAGGGAGGGGCAGTCTTCTGCTGAGACTGGTTGGGGCTGAGGGAAAAAACCAGGAAAAAGACATGCCGTGAAGGGGGGCAGAGATCGATTACTAATGATTAAATGCAGAGTGATGCATACGGAGCAAAAAGAGAAAGAAACAGTGCATCATGGGAACCCCCCCACAGTCTACGTCTAAAGCAGCATAACCAAGCGATGGTCCAGGGTCACCCGATCCAGCCCTAACTATAAGCCTTAGCGAAAAGGAAAGTTTTAAGCCTAATCTTAAAAGTAGAGAGGGTATCTGTCTCCCTGATCTGAATTGGGAGCTGGTTCCACAGGAGAGGAGCCTGAAAGCTGAAGGCTCTGCCTCCCATTCTACTCTTACAAACCCTAGGAACTACAAGTAAGCCCGCAGTCTGAGAGCGAAGCGCTCTAATGGGGTAATATGGTACTACGAGGTCCCTAAGATAAGATGGGACCTGATTATTCAAAACCTTATAAGTAAGAAGAAGAATTTTAAATTCTATTCTAGAATTAACAGGAAGCCAATAAAGAGAGGCCAACACGGGTGAGATATGCTCTCTCCTGCTAGTCCCCGTCAGTACTCTAGCTGCAGCATTCTGAACCAACTGAAGGCTTTTTAGGGAACTTTTAGGACAACCTGATAATAATGAATTACTATAGTCCAGCCTAGAGGAAATAAATGCATGAATTAGTTTTTCAGCATCACTCTGAGACAAGACCTTTCTGATTTTAGAGATATTGCGTAAATGCAAAAAAGCAGTCCTACATATTTGTTTAATATGCGCTTTGAATGACATATCCTGATCAAAAATGACTCCAAGATTTCTCACAGTATTACTAGAGATCAATACCTTATCAATACCTCTTGTGAATTTTGTACTAAAAGTAGGCTTTACAGGTTTTCTCTGCGTTTCATTGAGTCTTACAGTAAATAAAGATGAATTTGGTCACTGTATCCTTGATCTTTGGACATAAATAAAAATAAACAAAACGTTTCGCTTTGAATTTATTAATTCCGACTGGACTCTATCATTCTAACTTGACTCGGCAGAGAGCCGCGCAGCATTTGGAGCTGTGTGAACAGAACTGAGGACGATTCTCGTTTCTTTTTCCCAACAAGACAGGAGTCCCAGTTAGTGATTTTAATCCGCACAAAAGTGACTCACAATTGCCATATTCAGGGATAAAAGTGGTGGAAAAAAAAAACAAAAAAAGCTGAATCCCAAAATTACCCCCCAACACCACCTGCACTAAAATGTTTGAATTCTAGAAGCTCTGAAATGCAATCTGGACTATTCCAGACGATAAGTCTAATAAGACAATAAGTCAGTTGGTTTTACATTTTCTGTTGTGTTTTTATTCAGGTTCTTTTTGTCTCTTTATCTAAAATTGTATATAATAACTAATCATTAGATTAGTTATTATTGTTGTGGTTGCTATTATTAATATATAAACAAATAAATTTAAAAAAATATTACAATTTGTAATACATTTGACTCTTTTACGATAACAAATGCTGAGCCATTATTACACAGAAAACATGCACCCAAACGTGCTGACAGCTGCAACTGCTTAATGCTAACTTTAATATTGGAAATGCCATAGACATGTTAACGCGTTAGCATCGGTCTCGTTTTTAAGTTATAAAATACATCAACTGTTTCAGAAGACCATAACAGCTCGGTTTAACATAAAGGTAAATAATACTCACAGATATATGCTCTTTAGGGTTTTAGTGAAAGGAAAGAAAAAAAAAAAGAATCAACGCAGCAATAGATCGAAGCACTGCTTCGATTGGTTCAAGGTTCAAAGCAAAGCCACGCTGCAGAAAAGTTGATTACAGACCCGCTGCAGGGTCTGTAATCAATGTAGACAAATGATCATTTTCTGACAGACACCCCCAAAAACAATGGCAACTCTGAAGGACCGATAAGGGAATTGTTAAGCATGTTGGTGGATCAAATCATTTCTTAATGATACCCGAAAGGAACCAGTTCTTGATGCCCATCCCTAGTAATACCTCAGTAATGGCACCCACCTCAATAGCAGGGTGTAGTGGCTGGATTAAGGCATGCTGACCTAACCTAATGTCTTTTATTTTCTTCTCAAAGTAATCGAGGAAATCTTGTGCTGTAAAAGGAGAGCGAACTACAGGTGGTTGTCCATGAATAAGTCACCGTGTCGAACAAGAACTTTGAGTTATGCTTGTTTTTGTTGAGTAATAGACCTGCTTTGTAGTGAGTAGTGCATACAAGGTGGAATACTTCTAATTTTGAACTACGCCATTTCCGTTCTAGACCTCTATAGCTTTATGCTTGAGGTCACGCAAGTAATCATAAAACCAAGGTGACTGTGTTTTGGGGGGGTGTGGTTTTAATATAGGTGGAGTAATCATGTCGAGTGTAGTTTGGAGGTCTGAGTTTAAACTACCCACAAGACTGTCTACTGATTGGGCATTTTCCAAATGTGAAGCTAAGACATCAGGCAGTTTAGCTTCAAGTTCAGTCTTAGTTGAGGAGTTGATGTGTCTCTGTAGTGATAAATAAGGTTGTTGTTCCACTAAACACAGCGACGAAACTAAGGTCTAATAAGTGAGTGATCAGAGACCACCGATGCAAGAGGCATGATGTCAATTTTCATCCAGGGTATTTCCACTAATGTGCGTCGAGTCCTGAATGCATTGCTGGAATCCTAATGCATCCACAATTTCCATAAATGATTTGCAAAGAAGGCTTATTTATATGAACATTAAAGTCACCAATTGTTGGGTTCACCCTGTAATAGAAATCACGGACAACCTGATCAATCAATCAATCAATTTTTTTTTTATATAGCGCCAAATCACAACAAACAGTTGCCCCAAGGCGCTTTATATTGTAAGGCAAGGCCATACAATAATGATGTAAAACCCCAACGGTCAAAACGACCCCCTGTGAGCAAGCACTTGGCCACAGTGGGAAGGAACCTGATATCAAAGAAACACACCAGAAGTCACTGTTTAGCTTTTGCTCGCGAGCAGAGTGTTGGCTCCTGAGGAGAGAGAGAGAGAGTATACCATTTGAGCAACAGATTAGTTCAGTCTCTCCTTCCCTCTCTCTGCTGAGTGACACTCTACCTCGCTTTTTATTCATTCAAGCAAACAAGGATGCCGTCACCATGGTTACAAAGTAGAAACGATCAGCACAGTCTCTACCGGGAACAAGGACAGTTTCAATCTTTAAGTGTCAACATCAGCAAAATAAAATGACAAAATACCATGTGCGAATATGTGGCAACAGCTTATTTTTCTACTTGCTCTAACTAAACAAAACTCAGATATCCTCATGTATCTGAACACTGCATATTGAAATACAGACACTTTGCATTAATCACGCCATGAGAAAACAATTCCTTTATGTCAGGGTTAAACCTGGTAAAAGAGACAGCTCAAATTATTGCAGAGAATGACCACGCAGGAAATACTGGATTTCTTTCCTGATCAGGAGAGAGAGCCGGCAGGCATGACCATCGTCCCTGCTCGCCAGTCAGCTCTGAAGGGCCCGCCTGCTCACCTCCTGAATTTATTGAAGCAAAGTTGCATACCGACATATTACAGAAGACAATATACAAAACATAGCGGTGTCTCCTAGTCTGTTCCCACACTGATATGAACTGTTACCAAAATGAAATATAACAGTAACACAATAGTGAACAGGCTCCCTCGTTCCCTGCTCAAGGTCGTTCTGTTAACTAAAATCTCTTCTAAGTCCCTGTTAGTAAATGATATAATTGATCAACATATTGATTTATTCTGCCTTACAGAAACCTGGTTACAGCAGGATGAATATGTTAGTTTAAATGAGTCAACACCCCCGAGTCACACTAACTGCCAGAACGCTCATAGCACGGGCCGAGGCGGGGGATTAGCAGCAATCTTCCATTCCAGCTTATTAATTAATCAAAAACCCAGACAGAGCTTTAATTCATTTGAAAGCTTGACTCTTAGTCTTGTCCATCCAAATTGGAAGTCCCAAAAACCAGTTTTATTTGTTGTTATCTATCGTCCACCTGGTCGTTACTGTGAGTTTCTCTGTGAATTTTCAGACCTTTTGTCTGACTTAGTGCTTAGCTCAGATAAGATAATTATAGTGGGCGATTTTAACATCCACACAGATGCTGAGAATGACAGCCTCAACACTGCATTTAATCTATTATTAGACTCAATTGGCTTTGCTCAAAATGTAAATTAGTCCACCCACCACTTTAATCATATCTTAGATCTTGTTCTGACTTATGGTATGGAAATTGAAGACTTAACAGTATTCCCTGAAAACTCCCTTCTGTCTGATCATTTCTTAATAACATTTACATTTACTCTGATGGACTACCCAGCAGTGGGGAATAAGTTTCATTACAGTAGAAGTCTTTCAGAAAGCGCTGTAACTAGGTTTAAGGATATGATTTCTTCATGTTCTCTAATGCCATATACCAACACAGTACAGAGTAGCTACCTAAACTCTGTGAGATAGAGTATCTCGTCAATAGTTTTACATCCTCATTGAAGACAACCTTGGATGCTGTAGCTCCTCTGAAAAAGAGAGCTTTAAATCAGAAGTGCCTGACTCCGTGGTATAACTCACAAACTCGCAGCTTAAAGCAGATAACCCGTAAGTTGGAGAGGAAATGGCGTCTCACTAATTTAAAAGATCTTCACTTAGCCTGGAAAAAGAGTCTGTTGCTCTATAAAAAAGCCCTCCGTAAAGCTAGGACATCTTACTACTCATCACTAATTGAAGAAAATAAGAACAACCCCAGGTTTCTTTTCAGCACTGTAGCCAGGCTGACAGAGTCAGAGCTTTATTGAGCCGAGTATTCCTTTTACTTTAACTAGTAATGACCTCATGACTTTCTTTGCTAATAAAATTTTAACTATTAGAGAAAAAATTACTCATAACCATCCCAAAGACGTATCGTTATCTTTGGCTGCTTTCAGTGATGCTGGTATTTGGTTAGACTCTTTCTCTCAGATTGTTCTGTCTGAGTTATTTTCATTAGTTACTTCATCCAAACCATCAACATGTCTATTAGACCCCATTCCTACCAGGCTGCTCAAGGAAGCCCTACCATTATTTAATGCTTCGATCTTAAATATGATCAATCTATCTTTATTAGTTGGCTATGTACCACAGGCTTTTAAGGTGGCAGTAATTAAACCATTACTTAAAAAGCTATCCCTTGACCCAGCTATCTTAGCTAATTATAGGCCAATCTCCAACCTTCCTTTTCTCTCAAAAATTCTTGAAAGGGTAGTTGTAAAACAGCTAACTGATCATCTGCAGAGGAATGGTCTATTTGAAGAGTTCCAGTCAGGTTTTAGAATTCATCATAGTACAGAAACAGCATTAGTGAAGGTTACAAATGATCTTCTTATGGCCTCAGACAGTGGACTCATCTCTGTGCTTGTTCTGTTAGACCTCAGTGCTGCTTTTGATACTGTTGACCATAAAATTTTATTACAGAGATTAGAGCATGCCATAGGTATTAAAGGCACTGCGCTGCGGTGGTTTGAATCATATTTATCTAATAGATTACAATTTGTTCATGTAAATGGGGAATCTTCTTCACAGACTAAGGTTAATTATGGAGTTCCACAAGGTTCTGTGCTAGGACCAATTTTATTCACTTTATACATGCTTCCCTTAGGCAGTATTATTAGACGGCATTGCTTACATTTTCACTGTTACGCAGATGATACCCAGCTTTATCTATCCATGAAGCCAGAGGACACACACCAATTAGCTAAACTGCAGGATTGTCTTACAGACATAAAGACATGGATGACCTCTAATTTCCTGCTTTTAAACTCAGATAAAACTGAAGTTATTGTACTTGGCCCCACAAATCTTAGAAACATGGTGTCTAACCAGATCCTTACTCTGGATGGCATTACCCTGACCTCTAGTAATACTGTGAGAAATCTTGGAGTCATTTTTGATCAGGATATGTCATTCAAAGAGCATATTAAACAAATATGTAGGACTGCTTTTTTGCATTTACGCAATATCTCTAAAATTAGAAATGCCTTGTCTCAGAGTGATGCTGAAAAACTAATTAATGCATTTATTTCCTCTAGGCTGGACTATTGTAATACATTATTATCAGGTTGTCCTAAAAGTTCCCTGAAAAGCCTTCAGTTAATTCAAAATGCTGCAGCTAGAGTACTGACGGGGACTAGAAGGAGAGAGCATATCTCACCCATATTGGCCTCTCTTCATTGGCTTCCTGTTAATTCTAGAATAGAATTTAAAATTCTTCTTCTTACTTATAAGGTTTTGAATAATCAGGTCCCATCTTATCTTAGGGACCTCATAGTACCATATCACCCCAATAGAGCACTTCGCTCTCAGACTGCAGGCTTACTTGTAGTTCCTAGGGTTTTTAAGAGTAGAATGGGAGGCAGAGCCTTCAGCTTTCAGGCTCCTCTCCTGTGGAACCAGCTCCCAATTCAGATCAGGGAGACAGACACCCTCTCTACTTTTAAGATTAGGCTTAAAACTTTCCTTTTTGCTAAAGCTTATAGTTAGGGCTGGATCAGGTGACCCTGAACCATCCCTTAGTTATGCTGCTATAGACGTAGACTGCTGGGGGGTTCCCATGATGCACTGTTTCTTTCTCTTTTTGCTCTGTATGCACAACTTTGCATTTAATCATTAGTGACTGATCTCTGCTCCCCTCCACAGCATGTCTTTTTCCTGGTTCTCTCCCCTCAGCCCCAACCAGTCCCAGCAGAAGACTGCCCCTTCCTGAGCCTGGTTCTGCTGGAGGTTTCTTCCTGTTAAAAGGGAGTTTTTCCTTCCCACTGTCGCCAAGTGCTTGCTCACAGGGGGTCGTTTTGTCCGTTGGGGTTTTTACGTAATTATTGTATGGCCTTGCCTTACAATATAAAGCGCCTTGGGGCAACTGTTTGTTGTGATTTGGCGCTATATAAATAAAATTGATTGATTGATTGATTAAAATGTACATCTGTGCTTCGAAGAAACAAGGCTTATGCTGTAACATTCTTAATGTCAGCAAAAGGTCATTTTAGTGTGTGAGCAGTTCAGTGATTAACTTGGAAAGTAATATTATGTAAAGTCACACACACACAGACACACATATATACACAAAGTTGGGTAGGACTACTTTGAAAGTTTACATATGGATTACATGTATGTATGTACATAGATTTGGATTACTTGTAATATGATTACTTTTGGATTACATTTCAAAGTAATCCTACACAACCTTGTGTGTGTATGTATGTATACACACACACTAGGGGCGACTCGATTCCGATTCTTGGGGTGACGATTCGATTCAGAATCGATTTTCGATTCAAAGAGCTCCTAGAAATAGTTATATTACTTAAAAAATGTTTGTTTAAGAAAATGCAGCTTTACAAGGTTAATCAAGTGATTCTAAAGATGTAAATCTACCTATCTGCTCGTTCAGAGTTGGCTGGCAGTTTAGCGACGTGATGGAGTGTGCGCTGGTCAGTAGTCGGCAGAGACCGCTGCTTCACGTCTTTTAGCTCCGGGCGATGGCGTCGCATGTGGGCTTGCGGATTTGAAGTGTTTCCGAAGTACTTGAATTTCATTTTGCAGATTTTGCACACTGCATAAGTCATGTCAGGCTCCTTCTTACGCAGCAAATAATAAAAATCCAAAATGCACCCAAATATTTGCCTTCAGCAAAGACGGTGCTGGCTGAATTAGCTCTTCGTCCGCCATGCTAAGCTACAGCTCATGAATATTTGAAGCACGCCGGACCCTCCCCTTGCGGGGACGCTGTAGTACGGAGGCTGTTCCCTGACAAACAGTACACGTAGCGAGTAAGCAAGAAAATGTTTAAAAAATGCTTTTTAAAAATTGATTCTTGGACATTTTGGATCAATTCAGAATCGTAATAAGAATTGCGATTCGGACATGAATCGATTTTTTTTTTTTTTTTTTTTTTTTTTTTTTTCCGGCACCCCTAATATATACACAGTAGTATTCAGAATAATAGTAGTGCTACGTGACTAAAAAGATTAATCCAGGGTTTGAGTATATTTCTTATTGTTACATGAGAAACAAGGTACCAGTAGATTGAGTAGATTCTCACAAACCCAACAAGACCAAGCATTCATGATATGCACACTCTTAAGACTATGAAATTGGGCTATTAGTAAAAAAAAAAAAGTAGAAAAGGGGGTGTTCACAATAATAGTAGTGTGGCATTCAGTCAGTGAGTTCGTCAGTTTTGTGGAACAAACAGGTGTGAATCAGGTGTCCCCTATTTAAGGATGAAGCCAGCACCTGTTGAACATGCTTTTCTCTTTGAAAGCCTGAGGAAAATGGGACGTTCAAGACATTGTTCAGAAGAACAGCGTAGTTTGATTAAAGAGTTGATTGGAGAGGGGAAAACTTATACACAGGTGCAAAAAATTATAGGCTGTTCATCTACAATGATCTCCAATGCTTTAAAATGGACAAAAAAAAACAGATGTGTGGAAGAAAATGGAAAACGACCATCAAAATGGATAGAAGAATAACCAGAATGGCAAAGGCTCACCCATTGATCAGCTCCAGGATGATCAAAGACAGTCTGGAGTTACCTGTAAGTGCTGTGACAGTTAGAAGCCTGTGTGAAGCTAATTTATTTGCAAGACTCCCCCGTAAATTCCCTCTGTTAAATAAAAGACGTGCAGAAGAGGTTACAATTTGACAAAGAACACATCAGCTGGCCTAAAGAGAAATGGAGGAATATTTTGGGGACTGATAAGTGAAATTGTTCTTTTTGGGTCCAAGGGCCGCAGACAGTTTGTGAGACGACCCCCAAACTCTGAATTCAAGCCACAGTTCACAGTGAAGCATGGTGGTGCAAGCATCATGATATGGGCATGTTTCTCCTACTATGGTGTTGGGCCTATATATCACATACCAGGTATCATGGATCAGTTTGGATATGTCAAAATACTTGAAGAGGTCATGTTGCCTTATGCTGAAGAGGACATGCCCTTGAAATGGGTGTTTCAACAAGACAATGACCCCAAGCACACTAGTAAACCAGCAAAATCTTGGTTCTAAACCAACAAAATGAATGCCTCACAGATGTGAAGAAATCATGAAAAACTGTGGTTATACAACTAAATACTAGTTTAGTGATTCACAGGATTGATAAAAAAGCAGTTTGAACATAATAGTTTTGAGTTTGTAGCGTCAACAGCAGATGCTACTGTTATTGTGAACACCCCCTTTTCTACTTTTTTTTTTACTAATAGCCCAATTTCATAGCCTTAAGAGTGTGCATATCATGAATGCTTGGTCTTGTTGGATTTGTGAGAATCTACTGAATCTACTGGTACCTTGTTTCCCACATAACAATAAGAAATATATTCAAAACCTGGATTAATCTTTTTACTCACATAGCACTACTATTATTCTGAACTGTGGCAGATCCCGAGCAGCCGGGAAAGCAGGCTGACTGGGTGACTGTGAGGAGGAAGCGTAGCCCTAAACAGAAGCCCCGTGTACACCGCCAACCCGTTCACATCTCTAACCGTTTTTCCCCACTCAACGACACACCCACCGAGGTTCAAACTCTGGTTATTGGCGACTCTGTTTTGCGAAATGTGAAGTTAGCGACACCAGCAACCATAGTCAATTGTCTTCCGGGGGCCAGAGCAGGCGACATTGAAGGAAATTTGAAACTGCTGGCTAAGGCTAAGCGTAAATTTGGTAAGATTGTAATTCACGTCGGCAGTAATGACACCCGGTTACGCCAATCGGAGGTCACTAAAATTAACATTAAATCGGTGTGTAACTTTGCAAAAACAATGTCTGACTCTGTAGTTTTCTCTGGGCCCCTCCCCAATCAGACCGGGAGTGACATGTTTAGCCGCATGTTCTCCTTGAATTGCTGGCTGTCTGAGTGGTGTCCAAAAAATGAGGTGGGCTTCATAGATAATTGGCAAAGCTTCTGGGGAAAACCTGGTCTTGTTAGGAGAGACGGCATCCATCCCACTTTGGATGGAGCAGCTCTCATTTCTAGAAATCTGGCCAATTTTCTTAAATCCTCCAAACCGTGACTATCCAGGGTTGGGACCAGGAAGCAGAGTTGTAGTCTTACACACCTCTCTGCAGCTTCTCTCCCCCTGCCATCCCCTCATTACCCCATCCCCGTAGAGACGGTGCCTGCTCCCAGACTACCAATAACCAGCAAAAATCTATTTAAGCATAAAAATTCAAAAAGAAAAAATAATATAGCACCTTCAGCTGCACCACAGACTAAAACAGTTAAATGTGGTCTATTAAACATTAGGTCTCTCTCTTCTAAGTCCCTGTTGGTAAATGATATAATAATTGATCAACATATTGATTTATTCTGCCTTACAGAAACCTGGTTACAGCAGGATGAATATGTTAGTTTAAATGAGTCAACACCCCCGAGTCACACTAACTGTCAGAATGCTCGTAGCACGGGCCGGGGCGGAGGATTAGCAGCAATCTTCCATTCCAGCTTATTAATTAATCAAAAACCCAGACAGAGCTTTAATTCATTTGAAAGCTTGACTCTTAGTCTTGTCCATCCAAATTGGAAGTCCCAAAAACCAGTTTTATTTGTTATTATCTATCATCCACCTGGTCGTTACTGTGAGTTTCTCTGTGAATTTTCAGACCTTTTGTCTGACTTAGTGCTTAGCTCAGATAAGATAATTATAGTGGGCGATTTTAACATCCACACAGATGCTGAGAATGACAGCCTCAACACTGCATTTAATCTATTATTAGACTCTATTGGCTTTGCTCAAAAAGTAAATGAGTCCACCCACCACTTTAATCATATCTTAGATCTTGTTCTGACTTATGGTATGGAAATAGAAGACTTAACAGTATTCCCTGAAAACTCCCTTCTGTCTGATCATTTCTTAATAACATTTACATTTACTCTGATGGACTACCCAGCAGTGGGGAATAAGTTTCATTACACTAGAAGTCTTTCAGAAAGCGCTGTAACTAGGTTTAAGGATATGATTCCTTCTTTATGTTCTCTAATGCCATATACCAACACAGTGCAGAGTAGCTACCTAAACTCTGTAAGTGAGATAGAGTATCTCGTCAATAGTTTTACATCCTCATTGAAGACAACTTTGGATGCTGTAGCTCCTCTAAAAAAGAGAGCTTTAAATCAGAAGTGCCTGACTCCGTGGTATAACTCACAAACTCGTAGCTTAAAGCAGATAACCCGTAAGTTGGAGAGGAAATGGTGTCTCACTAATTTAGAAGATCTTCACTTAGCCTGGAAAAAGAGTCTGTTGCTCTATAAAAAAGCCCTCCGTAAAGCTAGGACATCTTTCTACTCATCACTAATTGAAGAAAATAAGAACAACCCCAGGTTTCTTTTCAGCACTGTAGCCAGGCTGACAAAGAGTCAGAGCTCTATTGAGCTGAGTATTCCATTAACTTTAACTAGTAATGACTTCATGACTTTCTTTGCTAACAAAATTTTAACTATTAGAGAAAAAATTACTCATAACCATCCCAAAGACGTATCGTTATCTTTGGCTGCTTTCAGTGATGCCGGTATTTGGTTAGGCTCTTTCTCTCCGATTGTTCTGTCTGAGTTATTTTCATTTGTTACTTCATCCAAACCATCAACATGTTTATTAGACCCCATTCCTACCAGGCTGCTCAAGGAAGCCCTACCATTAATTAATGCTTCGATCTTAAATATGATCAGTCTATCTTTATTAGTTGGCTATGTACCACAGGCTTTTAAGGTGGCAGTAATTAAACCATTACTTAAAAAGCCATCACTTGACCCAGCTATCTTAGCTAATTATAGGCCAATCTCCAACCTTCCTTTTCTGTCAAAAATTCTTGAAAGGGTAGTTGTAAAACAGCTAACTGATCATCTGCAGAGGAATAGTCTATTTGAAGAGTTTCAGTCAGGTTTTAGAATTCATCATAGTACAGAAACAGCATTAGTGAAGGTTACAAATGATCTTCTTATGGCCTCAGACAGTGGACTCATCTCTGTGCTTGTTCTGTTAGACCTCAGTGCTGCTTTTGATACTGTTGACCATAAAATTTTATTACAGAGATTAGAGCATGCCATAGGTATTAAAGGCACTGCGCTGCGGTGGTTTGAATCATATTTATCTAATAGATTACAATTTGTTCATGTAAATAGTGCCTTGGGGCAACTGTTTGTTGTGATTTGGCGCTATATAAAAAAATTGATTGATTGATTGATTAAATGGGGAATCTTCTTCACAGACTAAGGTTAATTATGGAGTTCCACAAGGTTCTGTGCTAGGACCAATTTTATTCACTTTATACATGTTTGGCCTTGCCTTACAATATAAAGCGCCTTGGGGCAACTGTTTGTTGTCATTTGGCGCTATATAAATAAAATTGATTGCTGTCATTTTAAACCTGCTTTAGAAATAAAGGTTGAGTTGAGTCAATGGCAAAGGCTGTAAATACTTATGTACATGATTTTTTTTTTATTTTATTTTTTTATAAATTTGTAAAAATCTCAAACTTTTTCATGTTGTCATTATGGGGTATTGTGTAGAATTTTGAGGAAAAAAATTTCATCCATTTTGGAATAAAGCTGTAACATGACAAAATGTGGAAAAGGTTGAGCGCTGTGAATATCTTTTTCCCCATATTCAGTAGAGGCCAAAATAAACTGAAATCAAGTTTTGAGTAATTGCCCCATCCTACTTGTGATGTGATATGACATTAAGATGGACAGTTTTGGAATCAATATTGTGAAGGTGGAAACTACAGCTGCAAAGATTAATCTTTTGAATTAATAGTCAACTATTTTGATGATTCATTTTTTTGAAGTTTCTGTTGTGTGTGTGGGGGGGATTTTATTTAAAAATTCTGATCATCCAATTCTGATTATTTCAGCTTCTTAAATGTGAATATTTCCTGGTTTATTTTACAAGCTGCTCTGGATAACACTGGTTGACATTTTGTAGATGTAACAACTAACCAAGAAACTGATTTGATTATGAACGTAGTTGTTAATAAAAAAAAAAAAGTACCTTAAGACAAAATAAGTGACAATTCATTTGAAACAAGAGCAATCTGAGATTTCTGACGTCCACCAATACGGATCCAGATCACCTCCCAAATTCAGTGGCGTCTCCCATGGCTTAATATCTCTGTGATGCAAAGTTCCTCAAAAGCTGTGCAGTAGTTTTGACATAATCTGCCTGACAGACAAATAAATAAACGCCGATGATTTTATTAACTAAAGGGCCTTTAAACTGGACAAAGACTATTTTCAGAAAAATGTCATTGTTTGCCTGCTTTCTTTCTCCTTTTGTTTGAAAAAACAAAACTCTTATTTTAAGTGGCATTCCAAACATTTCAGAAGAGAAGGCAGTTTTCTGTAATGCACACATTTGTTTTCCCTCTAACACAAACGCACACAAAAGCTGACCTTTAACCCAAGCAAGGAGACAGCGGGTATGTGGATTCTGTGTCCACAAAGATGGAAAGACTAACTGTGGGCACACAGGGCTGTGTGTGTGTGTGTGTGGGGGGGGGGGATTTTAACTAGAGCTGGAGGGTGGTGGGCGGGGCAGGTGGAGGCTGTTGCTAGGAGAACAGGAGGAGGCAGGCTGTGATGCGTCTGTCAGCCGACAAGCTGCAGCGAGGACGCGGTGCTGATCTGGATGGCGAGGCTGCGGGGAGGGAGGTAAGATCCGAACACAGTGGGGGAAGCTGATGAGGGTTAGAGAGGCGTGAGACAGACGGCAGCTGTAACGTGAAGAGGGCAGTATCATGTTCCTGCTGACCTGGATACACCGAGCATTTCTCCGACATTTGTTGTTGCTTACGTGTCGGCCGTCCTTTATTAGCTCCACCCACAACCTGTCTGCTAGCAGGGTTAATAAAAACAGCCAAACCTGTCTTTACCAAACCGCAGGTGAACTGAAAACTGTCCCTTTTGGAGCAAATCTGCATGAAGCAGCAGAACCAATCCGGGGGGGATTCCCCCCCCCCCCCCCACACACATATTGTGAATATTTCAGTGACGCCTCTAATAGAGATTTGTGCTCATAAATGTTTCAAAAACCTGCTGATTTAGGGTCTGCTCTTTTCTCTACCCCTGACCAAGGCAGAGTCTCTGCATCTGTAGGTGGTCCCCGGGCGCTGGACTGTGGCTGCACACTGTCACTAGTGGCTGGATTGAGTAACTGCAAATCGGATGCAGCAGACAAACGTCATTGTATTTATTGTATGTACAAAGACACTTTACTTTCTGCAGCAATCAGAATTCCTGGAGGTTCAGTCTCTTACAAGCTGACCTGGTCTCTGCACGTATCCTCTCTGGTGAAAAAGGAACCAGCATCTGCATTTTCTCCGCAGGTTAAAGAGTGCCCACCTGAGCAGGCTGTCTTCACCTCCATCCATAGAGGAACAATAGAGAATGTACTAACCAGTAGTATCTCTCTGTGGCATGAAAGTAGCAGCCTTTCAGACAGGAAGGCACTCTGGAGGACAACAGAGAAAATTACGCTAGTCAAAAAACATTTTTTTCTTGCGTAGACTTTGAGAACTGACTTAGTCATTTTTGGGTGCTGAATCAGAATCAGAGCTCAGATTTCCTCAGTCACATCACCTTTTTTTGCGGTCTGCATGTTCGTTGTCATGTTGAGTTGAGCTGCCCTGTCGAATTAATGTGCCCGGAGTGCAAATTGACAGTTACGTGTGCCGAGTTAGGTCCCCTGGCGAGCAGAGATTCCCATCTTCTGACAATATTTTTCTTTACAGACAGCGCATGTGTATGCAAGTCTGTACTTTATTAAATTGAAAAGATACTTATTACTGTATTTTTATGTAAAGACAAAACTTAACATGGGTTTTCTGAGATAGTGGAGCTCATCTTGACGGGTGACTGTGTCCCGTCGAGATGAGCTGCACTATTTCAGAAAATTGTTCATGGACCAGCACTTCCCTAGCTGGCCTAATTAAACCCTATGTACTGGCCCGGGCTCTGCGTTCAGGGTGCAGGACTACTTTGCGTTTTCATGTTGTCATTATGGGGTGTTGTGAGTAGAATTTTGAGATTAAAAATGAATTTACTCCATTTTGCAATAAGGCTGTAACATAAAATGTAGAAAAACAAATGCTGTGAATACTTGCGTACATGGGATTTCTTAGTTTAGTATTTTAATAAATTTGCAAAAATAAAAAAACACTTTCATATCATTATGGGGTGTTGTGAGTAGAATTTTGAGGTGAAAAAATTATTTAATCCATGTTGGAATAAGGCTGTAACAAAAGAAAATGTGGAAAAAGTGAAGCGCTGTGAATACGTAATGGATTCACAGAATGAATAAGATACGATTAAACTTTATTGATCCCAAAATCACTTCTTGAATTTCTTTATTCTGCTTCACAGAACCACTGATGTCTGAAAAGGGCCCATCATGTAGAGCAAATGGTAGTGGGGCAGCTTAACTCCAATTTCCATAACAATTTAATTTATTTATTTAAAAGGGACAACACATATTAATGAATAGTAGAGAAGCTTGAATCTTCGACTGGACTGGGTTGATTGATGCGAGGACGTTTTGCTTCAAATCACAGAAGCTTCCTCAGCTAAAATTCTTGCTCTGGTCGTCTGACTTCTGTCTTGACTCTTGTAGAGAAGAATAAACAGAAGCCACAAAAGCTGGAGTTTTAAACCTAACCAGAACCCTCCTACCGAGAGGCAGACTGCTATAGGCTAGTGACTAAACAATAGTTCTAATTAGCACCTATTGTGCTCTAGTTAGCACCCTAATGACAGGGCAGCTGTCCCTCCTAATGATGGGATGGATGCCTCTCCTGATGGCTCCCTGATGACTCTCCTGACAAAGTGAATGACTCATTACCATAAACAAAAGACAAACTCCTTTGATCTGAGTACCCCATTGTAAACAGGGGATAAAGCGTGTCTCAGACCCCCTCCCCGGTTAAGGCTGGGTTTCAAACGTTTCACAAAGAATGCCTCCTTGACCCCTCTCTCAAACCATTTCTTCTCTCTGGCTAATATTTTAACTTCCTTGTCCTCAAACGTGTGGTTAGTGTCTTTAAGGTGGCGATGAACTGCAGACTGAGGTTCACTGGCGCCCTCTCTGCGGAGCTGGTATAGTCTTTTGTGTAATGGCTGCTTAGTCTCACCTATGTAGTGTTCGTTACATAGGTGAGACTAAGCAGCAGTTATACAAAAGGCTTTACCAGCACCGCAGAGAGGGCGTCCATCCCATCATTAGGAGGGACAGCTGCCCTGTCATATGTGAAACAGTTGAAACCCAGCCTTAACGGGGGAGGGGTCTGAGACAGGCTTTGTCCCCTGTTTACAATGGGGTACTCAGGTCAAAGCAGTTTCAGTCTTTTGTTCATGGTAATGAGTCGTTCACATCATCAGGAGAGTCGTCAGGAGAGGTATCCGTCCCATCATTAGGAGGGACAGCTGCCCTGTCATTAGGGTGCCAACTAGAGCACAATAGTTGCTAATTAGAGCTATTGTTTAGTCACTAGCCTATAGCAGTCTGCCTCTCGGTAGGAGGGGTCTGGTTAGGTTTAAAACTTCCGGTTTTGTGGCTTCTGTTATTCTTCTCTACAAGAGTCAAGACAGAAGTCAGACTACCAGAGCAAGAATTTTAGCTGAGGAAGCTTCTGTGATTTGAAGCAAAACGTCCTTGCGTCAATCAACCCAGTCCAGTCAAAGATTCAAGCTTCTCTACTATGGAAACCACCTGGACAACTGAGAGCCTACACAGAAACATATTAATGAACACATAACGTGTAAATTTAAATAATAAATTTTATAATTTATTTAATAATTATTAAAAAAAAATTCCGTAATTATTGTATGGCTTTTGCCTTACAATATAAAGCGCCTTGGGGCAGCTGTTTGTTGTGATTTGGCGCTATATAAATAAAATTGATTTGATTTAAATATGTCAGATTATAGCCATGGGCTAATTTCCATCTGTCGTCCCTGACAGACTATAAAAATGTAAAATTTACAGTAAAAACACACATCACAGGAGCTTACAATACAACAGACTACATAGGGGTCACTAACTACTACAACAATACACAGACTAGACAAAAGACCGGAAACAAAAGGACACTGACGTGATCTGAGCATGAAGGTTATCTTTACACAAATTCAGTCAAAGGAGGACACACGGTTAAAAAAACAAAAAAAAACCTACATGTACAATTAAATTAGAATAAGTTAATTAAAACTGCGTCTAATTTCATACATTTATATATTTTAAAAACCATAACTTTAAGAACAATAACTTAAAGTGCTGTAGTGCATTTCACTTTCCCTACAGTTCTTCTTAGTTTCTGCAATTGAATTCATAATCTCACATTTTTTATTTGATTTGAGTCCTTCCTTTAAGTGACTTTTGAAGGCCTTAAAACTTGGAGCCTCTCTCACTGTAGTTGGTAAAGCGTTCCATTGGACACTGCCTTTGTAGGACAGAACATTTTGTGCAAAAGCTGTTTTTCGCACAGACACCTCACAGTCCCCTCTACTCACGGTCCTGGTGACTCTCATAGCAGTTGTTCTATATTTAATATAATTTGCAAGAGGTGGAGGAGCCAACAAATGTAAAGTTTTATATATTAGACAAGCATTTTGAAATTTTATAAAATTTTCTAAACTAAATAAGTTATACTCTGTTAAAATTTTACAGTGATACAAAAATGGTCTTTTATCTAAAATTTTCAGTGCTCTTTTATAAAGCCTTTCAATCGGTTTTAAAATTGTCACACCTGTGAGAGACCAGCTGGTTATGCAGTAACCTACATGAGAAAAAAATCATACAGTGCAAGAACATCATAGCCGCTTGATCTGACATTGACCTCCTTATTTGGTTGAAGTTAAACACATTGTATTTGATTATTTTAGTTATCATTTTAATATGATATTTAAAGGAGAGTGTCGAGTCCAGTAACACTCCCAAATATTTGAATTCTTTAACTAACTGCAGTTCATCATCTCCAATGTACACATTGGAGCGCTCAATATTGGACGCCTTGTTTGAAAAATACATACAGACAGTTTTCTGTATGTTTAATTTCAGACATGATCCATTAAGCCAATTTGAAATATACTTTAGGGCTGATGTAAGAGTTTGACCTGCTGCCTCAGGTGATCTTGTACTTGTGTAGACTACCGGGTCATCAGCGTAAAGTTGTATGTCCACATCCTCATGAACATTTGGTAGGTCATTAATGAATAATGAAAATAAAATCGGCCCCAAGACAGATGCTTGGGGGACTCCTAGTGCACAGTCTAAGTAGGGGGATTTAATGCCATTAACCATGGTGGCTTGTTTTCTATTTGATAAATAAGATGCCATCCATTTTATGGCACGCTCAGAAAAATTAAAAGATTACAACTTTAATAATAAAATATTATGATTCACGAGATCAAATGCTTTACACAAATCTAAGAAAACTGCGCCTACACAATTGTTTTTATCCAAATGACTTTGTGCATGAATTGTGCATTTTGTGATAAAAACATGAAATGTGACACACACATTCTAAATTATCTGTTTATTTTCAGATATGGAACCATCCTGGAGCTGACCTCTAATGAGCTACAGGGGTCAATAAAGAATTACACAGGGGTCAAAATTTTAAAATGATCCAATTGTGTTGAAAACTATACCACATTTGTCTGATCGCAACAATTCCAAGAAGGTATAGTTTGGACGATCTGTAACTGAATGTTATGAGGTTAAAAACAGCAAAAATGATGACAAAGGTCAGTTTTAGTTTGTACAGGGGTCAAAACTTGCTCCATTTTTGGTTTAAAAAAAAATTATGCAAATTATTGGTTGAGGTAATAGCATTTTATAAAGGAATGGTAATGCTTAGTTATCATGTTATGGGGTAACATATGTCACGTCATAGAATCCAATGGACGTCAAACTTGTTTGACCTTTACTTTGGAGACCAAACATTCAACATAGTCAAAACCAGGGGTGCCCAAACTTTTTTGAACCGAGATCTACTTTTAAAGTTGGCCATGTATCAAGATCTACCAAGCCATATGGAACGCCATACCGTAATATAATAATAAAATTTTTGTTGTGATGTCTGCCTGGAAAACCTGATGTCCTGTGCACCAGCAACATTTCCAGGATTTTGTATTATGAACTGGTTTATAAGTGGTGTCTGTATCATGGCCCAAGCAGAGGGTTGCCCCTTTGAGTCTGGTCTGCTTGAGGTCTCTTCCTCAGAGGGAGTTTTTTCTTACCACTGTTGCTTGTGTTCCTGGCCTGGGGTGTTGGTAAAGTTAGACCTTGTGTAAAGCGCCGTGAAGCAACTTTGTTCTGATTGGTGCTGTATAAATGAAAATAAATTGAAACTGAAATAAAATTTTCTGGCAGGTTTTAACAATAATGCATCATTGAAGTAAATGTGCATGGTGGAACTTCCGGTTATGGCGGCTAGCTGAGAAGACGAGCGTAATCTGCTCTGCCACTCTTTTAAATCAAATCCTCACATTAAGCAACTTTGCAAAAGCGTAACTCATTTTTTGAAGCAGCGGAATTATAAAGGGAGATTCCAATGTCCCTTAAGAAGACTACTCTGGGCCGAACGCAATCGGATTTGTCAACTTTTGCCACCGTAACGACCAAACCCAAAGCTAACGAAAGCGCAATGGAAACAGAGGCTGGCGAGGGTAACGCTAGCATAGCTCAATCAGCTAGCACCGCTACTACGGAAAACGGGCAAGCTCGTGAAGAATCAGAGGCTACTTTAGGAGGAATATTGGCAGCTATCAAAGATATGAAATCAGATTTATTGACAATGAAAACTGATTTTGCTGCAAAACGTGAAGATCTTCTCAATGCAACAGAAAACATGAAGAAAGAGGTAGCCGACTGCACTACGCGTGTCACACAGGCGGAATCAAGAATATCTGCTACAGAAGACGCAGTAAATGTACTTCAGAACAAAGTAACATGTCTGGAAGAGAAGAATAAATCCTTGGAGGAGAGAGTGTTGGACTTGCAGGCAAGAGCCAGACGCTCAAATTTGAGATTAGTGAACTTGCCAGAGCAAGCAGAGGGAAACGATGCCTGTGGATTCCTGGAAAGCTGGCTTCCAGAAGTGCTCAACCTTGCACCACTCCTGGGAAAGTTGACAGTGGAATGGGCACACAGGCTGGGTCCAAGAAGAGAGCGTGCAGCTGCTGACTCCACACCCCTTGCTCTTATAATGAAATTCCTGAATTATAAGGACAAAGAAACTGTGATGCGGGCAACCAGTACGATTCTACCAGGACGTGCCACCTGAGACGCACAAGATGATGAAGAGATTTGATGAGGCACGGAGACACCTCCGTCACCTGGGGCTCCGGTATGGTATCATTTACCCTGCTCGCCTCATCGTGACCTACAATGACCGCACGCACATCTTCACCAGCGCAGAAGAGGCTGAAGTCTTCATACAGAGGATTAAGTCAAACAATCAGTAGAATTGATGGTGTGAGTAAAATGTAAAAGGTACTGACTAAAGAATGGGCTCTTTCTGATAAACAGTTTTTTTTTTTTTTTTTTTTTGAATAATTAAAATGAACCAGGCGTTAGTTACTATGTATTCAGTAAATATTCATCTGATGCAGGTTATAGACCTGTGACTTTTTGTTGCTTGGAAAAAGATGCTAACGGCAGAGCAGCTACAATTTTTATTTTCATTCTAATACCTCAGTATAGTTATACTGATCCTCACATGGTGAGAAACAGTTTTTCGCTTTCTGGAAGTGGAACAACTAAAAGGGAAATGTCTGGACTTACGGACGGGGGGTATTCTTGTATTTTTCGCTGTTCTTTGTACATGTTCATCTGGTTTGCTTTGACTACTAGAAAGGGGGATCTTATCTTTCAACTATCATTTAGTGAATAACTGAAATTAAAAATTAAAATAACATCTTGGAATTGTAGAGGTCTGCAGAAATTAAAAAAGGTTAAACAAGTTATGAATAGGATAAAAATACTTCAGTCAACCATAATATTTCTTCAAGAAACACATTTAAAGTCTGAAGATGAGCTGAAGGTGAGGAGGTGGTGGAAGGGAAATATTTACTCAGCTCCTTTTACATCTCAGGCAAGGGGTGTAATGATTTTAGTTCAGAATAAATACTGTTCCTTTACAGATGGACAAAACTGGCAGATACATAATCATTCAAGGAACCATTCTCAAAAAAAAATAATCCTGGTAAATTTGTATGCTCCTAACTCTGAGACAGCATTTTTTCAAAACCTATTTTTAATGGTTTCGTCTTTGCCCGGGCTATGTATAATGGCTGGGGACTTTAATTGCGCCTTGGGGCCTATTTTTGATAAGAGTTCAGGAGTAGATCAATCGCATGCAAAAAGTCGAGTGGTGATTAAACAATTTATGAAAGAAATTAATTTAATAGACGTATGGAGGGAATATAACCCTAATACCAAAACATTTTCATGCTACTCCAGCACACATCAGTCTTATTCTCGTATAGACTTTTTTCTTGTGTCTGCATTACTGAAATGTAAGATTAAAAATATCTTTTATGACCCTATTCTTATATCTGATCATGCTCCGGTTTCTTTGATTTATGAAGAATTGATTTACAGACACCCCTAAGTGGAGATTTAAAACAAAATGGTTGACGGATCCAGGGTTTGTTGACTTTCTAAATGATCAAATTAATTTTTATTTTGAAACCAATACGACACAAACGTCAAAGAGTACCAGATGGGAAGTGTTCAAAGCTTTTATCAGGGGGCAAATAATTAATATAACCAGCTCTAAGGCCAAGGAAACTTACAAGAAAATTAAATACTTGGAAGAACAATACTTTCAGTCAGGTTGTCAAAAAACTCATCAGGAAATTATTCTAATGAGAGCACAATACAATGAACTATCAGCCTCAAAAGCAACATCGAGTTTGTTACGACTGAAACAGACCTTTTATGATCGGGGGGGAAAACCTGGCAAGGTATTAGCTTGGCGTATTAAAAAATTACAAAATGAAAAACTCATCACATTACTTAACAGTAATAATGAAAATATAGTTGACCCAGTTGAAATAAATGAAGCATTCAAAACATATTATGAAAATCTTTATAGCTCAAATTCTCAGTCGGTTACAAACGTATTAGAATTTAATGACTTTATTCATGATCTACAAATTCCAAAAATTACAGAAGAAACCAAAAATTAATTGGACAAAGATATAACCCTTAATGAAATATCTGTAGCCATTGATAACATTAAAGGAGGGAAGACCCCAGGCCCTGATGGGATACCCGTGGAAATTTATAAAGTATTTAAAATGAAATTGATACACCCACTATTAGAAATGTATCGAGAATCATTTCATAATGGGTCCCTGCCTGCCACCCTTAGAGGAGCTCTTATAATATTACTGCCAAAGCCAGGTAAACCCAATAATAAATGTGAAAATCTAAGGCCGATCAGTCTCTTAAATGTAGACCTAAAAATTTTACGTAAACTTTTTGCAGAGATTAGAGAAAATACTTCCAAGTATTATACATAGCGACCAAAATGGTTTCGTACAAAATAGACAAGGATTCCATAATGTTAGAAGACTCTTAAATATACTTCATTTTGAAAAAGGAGCATTACACACAGTAATACTGTCACTAGACGCAGAAAAGGCGTTCGACAGGATCGAATGGTCTTATCTGTTTCAAATGCTTACACTTTTTGGCTTTGGTGATAATTTCAACAAATGGATTCAATTACTCTACACACAGCCTTATGCCGAAATAATGACTAATCGTAACATCTCAAAGAAAATTCCCATACAGAGAGGCTGTAGACAGGGAGATCCGTTGTCACCATTGCTGTTTCTTATAGCGATAGAACCATTGGCAATAGCTGTAAGAACAAACCTAAACATCTCAGGGATTACTATTGGACAACGAGAACACCGACTAGCTCTTTTTGCCGACGATGTGATCATATTCCTTAAAAATATAGAAAAATCTATTCCTGAATTGTTACAGTTGATAAATACATTTGGAATATTCTCTGGATACAAATTGAATAAATCAAAATCATCTATAATGTTCTTAAATGAGGCCGACCATGCAAAACCTCCTTCAATTGCATCCCAATTTAAAATAGTTGACCGTTTTACTTATCTGGGTATTCTTGTCGTACCTCAACTTAAAAATGTAATAACCAATAATTATGAACCACTATTAAGAGAAATTACAGAATCACTAGACAGGTGGAAAACAATACCCATGTCTCTAATAGGGAAAATAAATGTACTTAAGATGAATATAATGCCTAAACTCCTGTATGTTTTTCAAAACCTTCCACTCCCTCCTCCAAGTAACCTGTTCACACAATTAAAAACACTGTTTATTCACTTTCTATGGAATAATAGACATCCCAGGATACGTTTGTCTTTATTGTACTTGCCATTTGATAGGGGGGGCTTAAATGCCCTAATCCAACTTTTTACTACTGGGCTGCACAACTGCGAACACTGTTATTTTATTTTATGGAGAATGATCCCCCAGTTTGGAAAGAAATGGAAGAAATGGAACTGAACTTGCCATTCCCTTTGTACACTCAACAAAAATATAAACGCAACACTTTTGGTTTTGCTCCCATTTTGTATGAGATGAACTCAAAGATCTAAAACTTTTTCCACATACACAATATCACCATTTCTCTCAAATATTGTTCACAAACCAGTCTAAATCTGTGATAGTGAGCACATCTCCTTTGCTGAGATAATCCATCCCACCTCACAGGTGTGCCATATCAAGATGCTGATTAGACACCATGATTAGTGCACAGGTGTGCCTTAGACTGCCCACAATAAAAGGCCACTCTGAAAGGTGCAGTTTTATCACGCAGCACAATGCCACAGATGTCGCAAGATTTGAGGGAGCGTGCAATTGGCATGCTGACAGCAGGAATGTCAACCAGAGCTGTTGCTCGTGTATTGAATGTTCATTTCTCTACCATAAGCCGTCTCCAAAGGCGTTTCAGAGAATTTGGCAGTACATCCAATCAGCCTCACAACCGCAGACCACGTGTAACCACACCAGCCCAGGACCTCCACATCCAGCATGTTCACCTCCAAGATCGTCTGAGACCAGCCACTCAGACAGCTGCTGGAACAATCGGTTTGCATAACCAAAGAATTTCTGCACAAACTGTCAGAAACTGTCTCAGGGAAGCTCATCTGCATGCTTGTCGTCCTCATCGGGGTCTCGACCTGACTCCAGTTCGTCGTTGTAACCGATTTGAGTGGGCAAATGCTCACATTCGCTGCCGTTTGGCACGTTGGAGAGGTGTTCTCTTCACGGATGATGCGAAGGAGATGTGTTGCACTGCATGAGGCAAATGGTGGTCACACCAGATACTGACTGGTTTCCCCCCCCCCAGTAAAACAAAACTGCACCTTTCAGAGTGGCCTTTTATTGTGGGCAGTCTAAGGCACACCTGTGCACTAATCATGGTGTCTAATCAGCATCTTGATATGGCACACCTGTGAGGTGGGATGGATTATCTCAGCAAAGGAGAAGTGCTCACTATCACAGATTTAGACTGGTTTGTGAACAATATTTGAGGGAAATGGTGATATTGTGTATGTGGAAAAAGTTTTAGATCTTTGAGTTAATCTCATGCAAAATGGGAGCAAAACCAAAAGTGTTGCGTTTATATTTTTGTTGAGTATATATGTACTCTGCAAAACCATCGCTTTTTAAAAAGAAAACAAAAAACCCTGTGGTTAAAAATATGATTGCAATATGGTATCGGGTTAAGACATTTTTTGCTGACCAGTCCTCTCTCTCGGTCTTCAGTCCAATATGGGGCAATGATGCCTTTTCTCCTGGAAAAACAGATGGGGGATTTAAATCTTGGGTCCAAAAAGGGCTGGAAAAGATTGGTGATCTTTATAACGAACAAAAAGTATTGATGCAGTTTCAAGAATTGGTTAATAAATGTAATATTCCCCATAACCATTTTTTTCAAATATTTACAACTACGAAATTTTGTTAGAACACAACAGAATCAAACACTATCTATTCCTACATTGTCTATCATGGAAAAAATGATGGAAATGGATTGTTGGGCAAAGGGACTAATATCAAAATTTTATAAACACCTGATTGATGAATGCACCGAAACATCTGTACTGACATTTCATTAGAGATGTGGCAGGAAACATGTAAAAAAAAAACACAAACTATTAATACATGCCTGAATCTGCTGCAGTACAACTGGCTGATGAGAACATACATAACTCCAGAAAAGCTAAATCAATATAATTGTGCTATTCCTGACACATGCACCAAGTGCAATGTGGAAAAAGGTACATTCTTCCATTGTGTTTGGCAATGTACAGAAATACAAATATTTTGGCAGGAAGTGACAAATCACATTCAAAGTATATTAAGTGTCCAGATTCCATTTACTCCAGTTTTTTTATTTTTGGCATTTGTCCAGAGGCAATAAAATTCAAGAAAAGTCAGAAAATGTTTCTAGATTTGTGTATATTATTAGCAAAAAGACTGGTAGCAATTTGTTGGAAAGATATTAAGCGTCCAAGTATAAGGAGATGGATTTCTGAATTGGCTACTACACTCCCTTTCGAAAAGATCTCTTATACAATCAGACATAAACAAAACCAATTCTACAAAATGTGGGACCCATTCATTAAACATATTACAACAAAAGATTTAACAAACATAATGGAAGAAGCAGAATAGACCTTTATTATTATCTCCTTTTTTTTATTTACTCTGTGGACCTCAAAAATTAAACTCTTTTATGTTTAATGTACTCCACTTTAAAGAAATAGTATTTAGATCCCCAAGTGCAAATATCTGAATGCAAGCCATTTTTCATATGTGTTAAATGTTTGCAAATGCTCTTTTTGCCTTAAATGAAAAATTTAATAAAAATATTGTTGGCAAAAAATGTGCATGGTGGAAACAAATAAGCACAAGTAGGCCTAGGACTGGCCTCAAGTTGGAAAAGTTGTTCCCTACCTTAGTTTGACTTCTGACCCCGAGAGGAGGAAGCTGGTCTCTCATAGTCCGGACAGTAGGAGCTCAGTGCAGCCGTAATCAGGCACTCAGACACTTGCGGTCTGCATTAGATTCCAGATTTGGACGTTCATGTCAGGTGTTTCTCAGGATTTGAGCTCAGTGTCAGTTTTCAGTGTGAAGATCCAGGTTGAAGAGTGACGCCACTTTGGACCATATACAGTCCACATCTATATTTTCCCCAAATGGAAAACAGAAAACTGACAACAGGCTCTTTGGAGGCAAAGTCAGTGAAGCGCCTGTCAAATTCTGACAAGATGCTCTGCACGTGATCATCATAACATGCACTCTCAGGCTCCGCCCAGTCTGTGTCCTGGTGCTTAAGTTCTGTGTCCATGTGTGGAAAGCTCTGCAGGTCACACTGTTGCAACCTGCTTGATAACACGTGTAATTTGCTTTTAAATCCAAACGATGTGCATGTTCAGCATGATTTGAACGTTTCAGAAAATCTTTAATTTCAAGCAGCAGACCGGTCCAGAAATTTACCTCTGCTGTACTCTACCTCGACCTCCAGCTCTGAACAGAATAAATGCGTCCTCAGACTCCTGGCTGGAACAGAACACTGCAGCCTTGTTCGCCACATTCATCACTCTTCGTATTTATGGACCATGAATCATTGTGCTGCTCGCCAACTTTTCAATTCCTGGACTTTTCAGGTGAGCAGAGGGGATTTAGCCGGGTTAGCATTAGAAGTTGGCATCGTATTTCTTGTGAATCGTCTGAAATGCCGCTCCCAATTCCGTTTCTTCAGTAAAGCCACATTTACATTGCAGATAAGACAGATGGATTTGCCATTCGAATAAATGAAAAACATAATCCAGCATGAAAATGATAATTTTTCATTTCTTATCCACCATAGAAGCAGAGCTCGTCTTCTTCTCTGGCATTTAACGGGAGCCAGCATCCTTGTTGGTGCATTGCTGCCACCTGCTGCATCAGTCTGTTATAGCAGCACTAAATCCTCTCAAGGATTTTTTTTTTTTTTTTTTTTTTTTCTTTTTCATGCAATGACCAGTCAATCATGATTAACCTGATGGGCATGCCAGGTCAGAACTATTCAATTTTTTTTAATTCTTTTATTTCAGCCAATAATTTGCATCTTTTTTTTATTATTATTATTTTTTACCAAAATTGGAGCAACTTTAAGTTTTGACCCCTGTACAATTTGAAACTGACCTTTGTCATCATTTTTGTTGTTTTTACCCCACAACTCCAGAACATTCAGTCACAGATGATCCCAACTATACCTTTTTTGAATCGTTATGATCAGTCAAATAAAGTGGTATCATTTTCAACATGATTGGAGTATTTTAAAATTTTGACCCCTGTAGCTCATTAGAGGTCAGCTCCAGGATGGTTCCATATCTGAAAATAAACGTTAATTTAGAATATGTGTGCCAAATTTGATGCTTTTATCCAAGAATGCACAATTGTTTTGCTGTGCCGCCCCACTATGGCCCCTTATTTCAGCCACCAAGGGGTGAGGGTTGGGGACCCCCCCCCCCCAATATAGATCCACTTTTGAAGACCTTTTGCACATAGTACTACTACTGATGATGATAAATACAATTTTAACAACTAAAATATTTTATCAGTATTACATTGTGTCCTAGTTTTTCTCCTGCACTAAGTATTCAGTGAAATTGAGGGACAGTATTAAAAAAAATAAATACATAAATTGGTTGAATTGATTTTGGGGGGAAAATAAGAAAACTGAAAGCAATAACCTTTATTATTTTATATATATATATATATATATATATATACACACACTCAACAAAAATATAAACGCAACACTTTTGGTTTTGCTCCCATTTTGTATGAGATGAACTCAAAGATCTAAAACTTTTTCCACATACACAATATCACCATTTCCCTCAAATATTGTTCACAAACCAGTCTAAATCTGTGATAGTGAGCACTTCTCCTTTGCTGAGATAATCCATCCCACCTCACAGGTGTGCCATATCAAGATGCTGATTAGACACCATGATTAGTGCACAGGTGTGCCTTAGACTGCCCACAATAAAAGGCGTGATGGTGATATTGTATATGTGGAAAAAGTTTTAGATCTTCGAGTTCATCTCATACAAAATGGGAGCAAAACCAAAAGTGTTGCATTTATATTTTTGTTGAGTGTATGTATGTGTGTGTATATATATATATATATATATATATATATATATATATATATATATATATATATATATATATATATATATATATATATATATATATATATGTGTGTGTGTATATATTTCCCCTTCATGCAAGGCACAACTGTTAACTGTTTCTAATGTGCTCGTAAAATGTTTGTGCAATATATAGGAAAATAGAAGTATCTGAGTGGGTCTCTCTATTGCATATAACTAAATAAATTTATCATACTGAAGTTACTCGGCATCAGTGGCGGCTCCAGAGATTTTTTTTTTTCTGCAGGTGCTGTAAGGGAGCTTGGTATTTTTATGAGGGTGCTATGGGCTCATACGTCGCGACGGCTCTCTACTACACCTCTGCTACGTTCGCATGCGTACTCATAGCCACATTCTGATCTGTGACAGTCACTAATGACATACAGAATGACCAAAATCACACACACAAACCTCGGCTACTGTTCAGTACAAATAATCACAGTCCTACACATGTAGTCTACAGCCTCAGGAGAAAAATGTCAACCGCAGGCAGAGAGAAACTCTTTCACCTACCTTTGATGTCTTCATAACAGCACAATGCGCCTGTTGTTGTGGTTGAGAGCAAAAGCATCAATGATTTGGTTCCAGAGGCCGTGTTCTCTGAGGGGTAATTGCCAGGAGTGACACTGGGTCACTGGTTTGTCTGTGCCTACTGCTGTTCCTCAGGTAGTTCTTTAGGCCACACAGACTTCACTTCCTTTCAGTTCCACTCATGGATATTTGGGCAGCAAAAACTGAACCATTTCAGCAACTTGATACCGTCACTGTAGTACAACGTCATCATTGATGCTGACAATCTCGTCCATGCCTTTGGCTCCTCTAGGCTTGACTACTGTAACTCCCTGCTCTTTGAGATCTCTGGAAAAAACCTTCAAAGGCTCCAATACATTCAAAACAGTGCAGCTAGAATTCTGATGAGTACATAAACAGGAGCACATTACACCTATACTCCATAACCTTCACTGGCTCCTCATCAACTACAGAGTCCATTTTAAGGTTGCTCTCATCACCCACCAATGCATCCATGGCAATGCCCCCACATGCCTCAAAGACCTCCTCACTCCTCAGACATCCTCCTGTTCCCTCCGTTCATACAATACTAACCTTCTCTATCTCCCTCGCACCAAACTTCACACCGTGGGAGACAGGGCCTTCTGTTCAGCTGCCCCTCATGTTTTGAAGTCCCTCCCTGACCACCAGAGGGCTCCACAAACTGTGGAAGCTTTAAAAAAAAAAAGCCTCAAGACATAACAGTTTAGACAGGCCTATCACTGGTCTCAATCATTTGAATCTGTTGCATCTTAGTCTTTTTATTCTATTTTATTATTTTATTTTGGATTTATTATATTCTGGTGACTGTTTTTATTTTAAGATTTTATTTTTTATTCTCTTATTTATCCTTGGTTTTATTTTTTTCCCTGTAGCACTTTAAGATTTTTGTTAATGAAAGGTGCATTATAAATGAAATTTATTAGTATTATCATGATATTGAGTGTGATGTCATTGAACGTCATGTTGCACTCATTGTGTAAATAAGTCAGTTCTGTTGATGAATGTTTTTCTTTTGAGTGGAATATTTATCTAATCACATTAATCTGAAAATGCCATAAGTGTCTTACTGTGGGAAAACTGAGAGGATGATGTCATCGCCCCACCTCTGTAGCATGTTGTTAACGTTAGTTAGCATTTTTTTTTTCTTCTTGTTGGTGGTGGGACAAAGTGCTGGTGTCCTCCAACTGAGAAACTCACCCAGTGCAGACAGAGGCTGGGTGACTTTTTTTAAAACTCTTAAAAAAAAAAAAAAAAAAAATGTAGGTTAAAGTTCAAGTTCTAATGACATCATCATCGAGTTTATTTCAACATGGCGGCACCCTTGGCAAAGTTGAACTGGACGATATTTCGCCGTACGCGGCACCAGCAAAACGGCGGGTTGCACTGTTGCCGGCCGCCTAAATTTATTCACGGCTGCGGTTGGGCGGGAACTTAAAGGCGATCAGAGTTTAACATCTCCTTATTTCACATTCATGACAGTAGCTTGACATTGGTGATTTTCATTATTGAAAATTGGCATATTTTACCATTCACTATTTTCAGCGGTGGACTGATCGAAGGTTTTGCAGACATGACATTGACAGAGGGAAAAAAAAACAGGGTAACACACGTGCAGACGTGGACTTCTGTATTTTCGTTTTTATTCTGTTTAGAATTTGCGGGTTTTGTTTATCCCCCCCCCCCCCCCCCCCCACACACACACACAGAAAATTACCAAGACTGCAAAAATTATTTCCACTGTGCCCGAAATGATTTCCACCGTGTGGTAAAAAGCGTCGGTGGGCATAATTTTGGGCGCGGCGGTGGAAATAATTTCGAACAAGGTGGAAATAATTTTTTGCCACACAGTGGAAATAATTTTGGGCATGGCTATGCCACTTTTTTTGTCACTTAAATTTTTATTAACAAATTATTGCGACAACAGACAAATACAAATTCCAAAACATATAAAATGAACAGTAGGCTGCCTGATGAGTACATCATATTCTTAAAGTCTTGTAAGTTGGTGTTTTCAGGTGTCATTATTCTGGTCCAGTGTCATTGTTTAGAGATTTATAAAGGGTCCATTTTCTCCACTTCCTGTCCAGTTGTTCCTCTTGTAGCCTCAGCATGTGTGTCAGTTTTTCCATTAAAAAGATTTCTTCCACAATTATCATTGATCTTTTGTTGGTGGCATGTCCTTTCCCCAGTTCCTAGTAATAACTTTCTTGCCTGCCACCAACAATATTTTGATCAAATACTCATCAGTGGCAACAGTCTTGTCTGAGAATTTACATAGGTAAAGCACTAAACAGGTATTAGGCACCTCATAACCCAGTATCCGTTGCAGCTCCTTATATATCATTTCCCAAAATACAGTTATCTTTGGACATTTCCAAAAAAATGTGAGAATGATTCACATTAAAAGATCCACATCCTCGCCAACAATTCTGTCGTATATGTAGCTGTTTACTTTTCATTTTTGGAGTAATAAAAAAACGGATCAGATTCTTCCATGCAAATTCTCTCCAGATTTGTGAATTAGTGGATGAGTGATGTATCTTCCACATTTTGTGCCAATCTTCATCTAAAATTTCCACATTATGTTCTTCCTCCCATTTTATCTTAATATATTCAGTTGAATGGTTGTTGTTGGTATTCAGACCTCGATATAATGATAAAATTATTTTTATGTTACTCCCCTGATATGGTTTAGCTATGATCCGGATGATATCATTCAATTTCCTGGAAGGATCCAACTTGATCTCCTTTTTATAATAGTCCCTCACTTGAAAATATCTAGAGTTCGTGTGAATCTAAGTTGTCTTCTAAGATTTTCAAAACTCACCAGCTCCCCTTTATTTTCTAACACAAACCAGGCTGTTATTCCCTTTTCTTTCCATTGTATAAACCTTTTATCATATTTTGCCGGGTTGAAATCGCTATCATATGCTACCCATTTTAATATTTTTACGTCATTCTGGATCTTATATTTTTTTAGTAATTTAAACCACAGATCTAATGTGTGTATTGTGATTGGATCCATACTATTTTTAAGTTCTTTAAATAACTGGTTGTCACCAACCATATTTTGAATTGGAATCTGGTTTACTTCTTTTTCTATATCCTTCCATTTTGCCCTAAATTCAGACTTGCACCAACAATATATAGGTCTCAATTGAGCAGCGTTGAAGTATTCCCTCAATTTTGGAAGACCCATTCCCCCTTTTTCTTTAGGTAGCTGGAGAGTTTTATACCTGACTCTAGGTTTTTTGCCTCCCCAAACAAATCTAGAGATCATTCTATCCCACTCTATGAACTGGCTCTGGGGAACATCTATTGGCAGGGATTGGAACACATATAAGAATCTAGGTAATATATTTAGTTTAACTATATCTACTCTCGAATTTAAATCTAATGGTAAGGTGGGCCATCTTGTTATATCTTTCTGTATTTCTTGTTTTAAAGTTTTATAATTTGCAGTATATAGCTCAGAAAAGTTTTTTGTAATCATAATACCCAGATATTTGATTGTTTTCAAGTTCCCATTTCATTTATATGATTTCTGGATCACTCTCGATGGGTGATAGTTGAGTGCTAGAATCTGAGTTTTAGATACATTGATTTTATATCCTGAGAAATGTCCATACTGTTCTATTAGCTTCATCAGATTGGGGAATGCCGTCTCCGGCTGCCCGAGGTAAGCTATTATGTCATCGGCAAAAAGCCCAATTTTATGCTCTACATTCTTAACTGTGATACCTTTAATTTCTTTATTTTATCGAACTGCTTGAGCCAAAGGTTCTATAAAAATTGCAAAAAGAATCGGTGACAAACAGCATCCCTGTCTGGTTGATCTTTCTAACAGTATTTTATCAATCAAATTTCCATTAATTTTTATTCTAGCTGAGGGTTTTTGATAGTGTTTTAATCAATTGTATAGATTTATTATGGAAACCAAATCGTTCTAATAGAGGAATTTCCAATTAACACAATCGAATGCCTTTTCTGCGTCAATACTAACCAGCACAGAGCTTCGTTTCTCTTTTTGAGCTTGACTCATTACTTGTAGAGTTCTATGAATATTATCATGTGTTTGATGTCCTGATATGAACCCCGTTTGGTCCTCGTCTATTAATTCTGCTATAAATGTATTTTTTCTTTTGGAGATGATGGATGTATATATTTTATAATCGGTATTTACTATTGAGATCGGTCTATAACTTTCACATCTATCTTTATCTTTACCTGGTTTTAAAATAATTGAAATAATTGCTTCTGCCCATGTTAGTGGTGTTTTATTTTCTTTGAGTCCAGTTAAAAGACGTTTGGAGTACTGGTACCAACTCTTGCTTAAAGACTTTGTACCATTCTGCAGGGTAACCATCACTTCCTGGAGATTTATTATTTTTCAAGGACTTGATCTCTTGAATAATCTCTTCTTTTGTAATGTCTGCTGTTAGTCTGTCATTTTGTCTTAAACCAATTGCTGGTAAATCTGATTGTTCAAAAAAGTGTCTTACTTCCTCCTCATTTGCTGCAGGTGGTTGTGTGTATAATTTTTTTTATAGAACTCCTTAAATATCCTCTCTATGCCCTTCGGATTCTGATTCTTTGTATGGTATTCACCGCTTGCTGTTTTCGAATACGTTTTGCTAAGAGTTTAGTCGCTCTGCCCAATCTCATAATAACTTTGCTTCAAATATATATTTTTCTTACCATATTTATCTAATAATAATTCTGTTATCTTCATTTTGATATCTCTGATTTGATTATGTATTTCTGGATTGTTCGTTTTTTGATATTGTTGCTCTCATTCTCTCAACGTTAGTGAGTATTTTGAGTATGTTTCTCTTCTGATCTTCTTGAATAGTGTGGCTCTAGCTATTATCTTTCCTCAAACAACCGCCTTCAAAGCGTCCCATATAATGTGTGGTTCCACCTCCCCGTTGTTATTTTCCTCTAAGTTTGATGTCTTCTTTAAAATCTTCCACCAGTTTTTTGTTATTAAGTATTCCTACATTCATTCTCCAAATTGTCTCTCTTTTCCTGGCATTCAAATTTATTTTTAGAAATAAGGTATTATGATCCAATATGTCAGCACCCCCAATCCTACACTCGGTCACTCTGTCTATCCCCCTTATTAATAAAAAAGTCATCTATTCTGGAATGGACATTGTGTGTTGCTGAATAATGTGTGAAATCCTTTTCCAAAGGATTGAGACTCCTCCACATGTCTATCATTCCCATTTCTTCTAAAGATATCTTTACAAATTTTGATGTCTTTTTTTTCCCCTTTAAGCTTGTTGTATCTAAGCTGTGATTCATGATTATGTTAAAATCCCCCCCCACAGATTGAAGTACCTTCTGTTTCTGTGGCAATAACATTAAACAAGGATTTAAAGAAGTGTGTACAACTTTCTGGAGGTGCGTTAACATTTATCAGTGTTACAGGTTCATTCTCTAATTTTCCCTTCACTAATACATATCTTCCCTCTTTATCTTTGATTTCCTTTTCACAGACAAATATTGTTGAGTTTGGGATTAGTGTTGTAACCCCCCTTCTATGTCCTTGTTTATATGTACTGTAATATGAATTCCTATATCCAAATTTTTTCATTTGTTCATGTTCTGTCTGAGACAGATGAGTTTCTTGCAAGAATATGACTTGTGGTTTCTCTTTTTTCAACTTTGTTATGACTAATCCCCTCTTTTTAGGTGTATTTAGACCATTTACATTTAAGGACAATATTTTCAGATCATTGCACACCATATTTCTTTACTATTATGCTTATGTATTTCCTCAAACAGCCCAAAAGTAACATGAACATTAACTCAAACAAAACTGAAAATAAAAAATACCACATGGAACGTCCACTCAGGGGTTATTCTTCATCCCCCAAGTCCCTGTTGGTGGGTGGATGGGAAATCCTCTCCTGTGAGGGCCCAACCCTAGACCCATAGCTCTTCAAGCCTAGTCTAGACAAGTCAAACATCAGTATGCCTCGCCCAGTCGGTAGTATCTTAAAATAAACCGCAGTATCTGAAGCCTTCTTGTATTATTTATGTCCATCTATGGGTCATATCTTATTTTCCTTGCTTCAATAGATTAAATGAGTTGACCCAGTCAATGTTATTTGAAGTCTTATTAACTGACAGTGGCTAAGCTACCTTTGTCCGCACCGACTACAGGGGCCTGGCTAGCTGTAGGATTTTCCATGGTCCGGAGCTGAGTCTCCAGTTCGCCCAGCCTGGCCTCCAAAGCTACGAATAAGCTACACTTATTACAAGTACCATTACTGCTAAAGGAGGCCGAGCAATAACTAAACATTTCACACCCAGAGCAGAAAAGTGCAGGAGAGACAGGAGAAGCCGCCATGCTAAACCGGCTAAGAGCTAGTAGCTGCACTAAGCTAGCGGATTCCTAAAAACACACAAAGTGAATAATGTGTAAATAATTTAGAGGTGATTCAGCAGAGGGAGTGCTTTAGTTAAGGCACGTGAAGATTACACTGTGAAACAAATCGTTATCTAGTTAACTAGATCAATCTAACTGCGCAGATTAAACAGCTAACAGATACAGAAAAACACCGCTGTGCTCCGGAACAGGAAGTGATACAATACCGCAGTGAGAGCCAACCACCAGTAGACGCAAGCAATCCAAAGGGGAAAACCTTTTGCTTTACTTTTTGCTAAAGCTTATAGTTAGGGCTGGATCAGGTGACCCTGAACCATCCCTTAGTTATGCTGCTATAGACTTAGACTGCTGGGGGGTTCCCATGATGCACTGAGTGTTTCTTTCTCTTTTTGCTCTGTATGCACCACTCTGCATTTAATCATTAGTGATTGATCTCTGCTCCCCTCCACAGCATGTCTTTTTCCTGGTTCTCTCCCTCAGCCCCAACCAGTCCCAGCAGAAGACTGCCCCTCCCTGAGCCTGGTTCTGTTGGAGGTTTCTTCCTGTTAAAAGGGAGTTTTTCCTTCCCACTGTCGCCAAGTGCTTGCTCACAGGGGGTCGTTTTGACCGTTGGGGTTTTTCTGTAATTATTGTATGGCTTTTGCCTTACAATATAAAGCGCCTTGGGGCAACTGTTTGTTGTGATTTGGCGCTATATAAATAAAATTGATTTGGTTTGATTTAATTATCAGATCTCCTTTGATATTCCTGCAACTTCTCCTTCGCTCGCTGTGCTGCCGTATTTTGACTCAACCTGCTCTGTCTCACTCGCTGCCATCCTGGATTCCTTTGAGTTGTCTCCTCCACTTGTCCCATATCCACGTCCAGCATCTCCACAATCCCTTTGCTCTCATATCCTGCGCTGCATCTCCTGCGCTGTCATAGTTCTTAACACTGCTGTTCCAGTGAATTCTTATTTTGGTGAATGGGGTCTGAAAATGAATCCCGTTTTCTTTCAGTATTTTCTTGATGCCCAGATATGATTTGCGTTTTTGGACGATTTCAGTGGGGTAATCATGGTCAAATTGAATTTTCTTGTTGCCCACCTGTATTCCCTTCTTCTGCCAGACTTTTTGCAGGATCATCTCCTTAGTCTCAAACTTGAGAAAATTAAGCACAACTGCTCTTGGAGCTCTGCCAGGACCCGTTTTTGATGTGGACACTGTGTGCGCTCGTTGTATATGTAGGTCGGTATCTTCGGGTAGTTCCAACTCTTTTTTTGAAGAGTTGGTCGAAGTAGACTGTAATGGAGCTTCCCTCTGTGTCCTCGGGCAGTCCAAAAATCCGGACATTATTCTGTCGAGATCTCATTTCAAGGTCCGTTAGTTTATCCTGCATCTGATGTGCCTGCTTTGTTAGCTTCGTTAGCAAGTAGCTAATCTCCGTGTTATGCTCCTCCAGCTCAGTTATGCGAGCTTGTGCCTCGGTTATGTTTGTCTTCTGCTCCTGTAGCTCTCTATGATTTTCTGTCAGCTTTCTCTCTGTCTTGTCTTAATGAAGTTATTTCTTGCTTCATCTCACCTTTGAGTTCCTCTTTGAATGTTATAATTATGGAGTTCCTGTTTGAGGGACCGTATATCATTGCTGATGCCGGCGAGTCCAGCTTTCAGAGTTTCGGCGTGCTCCATTTTCTCCGTTGTTTCACTCACTCGTTCACTCTCGTCGGAGCCGCCTTCCTTCAAAAACGGCTCTTGAGTTTTCTTTGAAGTTTTAGCGCTTCCCCGGTTTCATATACCACTCATCTCAAAATTTATGGAGCTTATATGTTGAATTAATCAGTTTGAGTGGATTAATTTTACCGACTTAGATGAGCTATAAATCTATGCTACTAACCCGTCCGCCATCTTGGAATTCCCCCCCTGCTATGCCACGTTTTTGAGATGCTTTTAGCATCCAAGAATCCCTCAAGCTATTTCCACCATGTGGCGAAAGCGCTGGTGGAAATCATTTGCGTGCGGAGGTGGAAATAATTTCGGGCGCGGCTGTGCCATGTTTTTGAGCTGCTTTTAGCGTCCAAGAATCCCTCTGGCAGTAGGTGATTTTATATTCCAATTCAAACGACTTTATGGTACCCAAAACAGCATTTAAAGATGAAAGATTAGCACCAACACTCAATGCGGAGGACTCCGCCATGTTGAAATACCCTCTACGACAATGTCATTTGAACTAGCCAATCAGCGAGGAGATCTGGTCAAATATCGCTAGGTGCATGTTTGCTGTATCTGGCAAAATAGAAACTTAGTTAAAAAAAAAACACCCCCCTTTAACAAGTAACTTCTGTCATAATGAATTAACGCATTTCCAGATGTCATCTTCCAAAACAAGGGTGTCATGTGGAGAACAATTTTCATCTGTGATGAAGAAACCTCGCAACAGGTTAGATTAAAAGACTTTATTTAATCCATGAGCCGGCATCTAAACATTTAGCTTTTGTTGTTAGCCACACGTCGTCTTCTCCGTTTTTTGTAGAAGCGTTACAGCGCCACATACAGGCCTGGCGTATGTACTACAGCATTTTCACGCAATTTCACTGGGTCTGTGAGAACGGAGACATTTCTTGACTGGAACACTTCTTGAAAATGACAAAAGATTGTACATCAGAAGTTTAGTTTCAGTGTGGACAAGGCCTTAAAAACATGGGATGAAATGAAATTTTAAAAAATAAATGAGGAATTATTTTCTTGGGGGTGCTATGACAAATCCAGGGGAACTCTAGCGCCCACTTGGCGCTGCCCATGCCCGGCATGACAAGTGACCTCTAGGGCTCAGTGTTGAGCCCTAGAGGTCACATGTCGTGCCTAGTAACAATCACCTGGATGGTAGTATCTGTGTGCTTTAGGAGAGAGATGGGCTGCTTTGGGAGGTAGGGATGGGCCTGTTGTCTGTCTGGGTGGTTGCCAACCAGGAACTTGCATGGTTCCAGAGTCATGGTGGATGCTCCAATAAATGAATGCAGGCATGAGCTTCTATTTGTTATGGCCAGGAAATGAAACTGCACCTAGGAATGCAGGTTGTCCCCCATCCTTCAGAGAACTCCTTTGGGGGACAGGCAGTGGGATTAGCACTTTAGCTACCACAAAGCCTTTAGCAGAACTCTGCACACTACTCCCTTCCACCCCAGACCAGGAGGGTTTCTAAACTGTGACCTTTCGAGTTTCAGATCCTGGAACGTGAGAATGGGCTGTTCTCACAAACTGATTATTTTCCTGAAATGTATTTTTTTAGTAACTGCTTGACTTAACCGAGAAAAATTGTGACCCTGTTTATGGAGATGATGTTGTCTGTCTGTCTTTAGCCAGTCTGGCAGACCAACACTGGGGTTGGTCCGGCGGTCATGTACAGTACAAGGAAGACCTGGGACCTCAGCCACGCCCACTGCACGCAGGAGTTCTGGAGGAAGAACGTGTCATTGGATGGTGAGTGTGGAAAAGGAAGAATGATGGTATGACAGGAATGTGAGAGGACACGGGCGGGTTAGGAGCAGAAAATACACGACTGTAACGTATCAATTAAACCAGTTTCCTCTCATCACTTAAACAGGGTTACGGAGACCTTTCACTCTTTAAGGCTGTAAAATGTCCATCTGCTCTGTTGGAGAAGCTGCTTTTAGAATGATTTTAAGTAACAAAACCAGTGGTTCTCAAACTGAGGGTTGGGCTCTCCCTAGTGGCCATGGGTAGCTGCAGATAAATGTGAACTGTAACTGATTGATGTGGGTACAATAAAGAAAAAAGGTTCATCTAAACCTGTGGACCAATCAGGACTCAAGATGACATGAAGAGTAGAAAAATAATAGTCATCAAGTTTATTAATGTTTGCTTGTGAAGTGTCTTGACATGACTTTATCTGGCACTATATAAACAAATTGAACATATTTTAATCTTGTTTATAGAAGATATATTATACTAGTGTGTCTGTGGGGATCCATGGGCTCTAGATTGGGTCATGTTCATAAAATACGTAACTGACATTTTTCAAGGGTGGTAATAAGTTGTGCAAAGTTTCTATAATGAGTTTGAATGGTGTGTGTGAGTCCAGAATGTTTTTAGAACCTTAGACCTCAACAGTTTTTAAAAGAAGAAGAACTCAAACTTTTATTTCCTGTTAAATTGTTTAATTTTCTAATGTTAATTTTAGGGCTGCAACAAACGATTATTTGGGTAATCGATTAATCAATCAATCAATCAATTTGATTTGAAAATCCCATCAGATTAATCAATCAATCAATCAGTCAATTTTTTTATATAGCGACAAATCACAAGATTTCTCACAGTATTACTAGAGGTCAGGGTAATGCCATCCAGATGATGGGATTTTCAAATCAAATCAATTTTATTTATATAGCGCCAAATCACAACAAACAGTTGCCCCAAGGCGCTTTATATTGTAAGGCAAAAGCCATACAATAATTATAGAAAAACCCCAATGGTCAAAACGACCCCCTGTGAGCAAGCACTTGGCGACAGTGGGAAGGAAAAAACTCCCTTTTAACAGGAAGAAACCTCCAGCAGAACCAGGCTCCGGGAGGGGCAGTCTTCTGCTGCGACTGGTTGGGGCTGAGGGAGAGAACCAGGAAAAAGACATGCTGTGGAGGGGAGCAGAGATCAATCACTAATGATTAAATGCAGAGTGGTGCATACAGAGCAAAAACAGAAAGAAACACTCAGTGCATCATGGGAACCCCCCAGCAGTCTAAGTCTATAGCAGCATAACTAAGGGATGGTTCAGGGTCACCTGATCCAGCCCTAACTATAAGCTTTAGCAAAAAGGAAAGTTTTAAGCCTAATCTTAAAAGTAGAGAGGGTGTCTGTCTACCTGATCTGAATTGGGAGCTGGTTCCACAGGAGAGGAGCCTGAAAGCTGAAGGCTCTGCCTCCCATTCTACTCTTACAAACCCTAGGAACTACAAGTAAGTCTGCAGTCTGAGAGCGAAGCGCTCTATTGGGGTGATATGGTACTATGAGGTCCCTAAGATAAGATGGGACCTGATTATTCAAAACCTTATAAGTAAGAAGAAGAATTTTAATTTCTATTCTAACAGGAAGCCAATGAAGAGAGGCCAATATGGGTGAGATATGCTCTCTCCTTCTAGTCCCTGTCAGTACTCTAGCTGCAGCATTTTGAATTAACTGAAGGCTTTTCAGGGAACTTTTAGGACAACCTGATAATAATGAATTACAGTAGTCCAGCCAAGAGGAAATAAATGCATGAATTAGTTTTTCAGCATCACTCTGAGACAAGACCTTTCTAATTTTAGAGATATTGCGTAAATGCAAAAAAGGAGCCCTACATATTTGTTTAATAAGCGCATTGAAGGACATATCCTGATCACAAATGACTCCAAGATTTCTCACAGTATTACTAGAGGTCAGGGTAATGCCATCCAGAGTAAGGATCTGGTTAGACACCATGTTTCTAAGATTTGTGGGGCCAAGTACAATAACTTCAGTTTTAGCTGAGTTTAAAAGCAGGAAATTAGAGGTCATCCATGTCTTTATGTCTGTAAGACAATCCTGCAGTTTAACTAATTGGTGTGTGTCCTCTGGCTTCATGGATAGATAAAGCTGGGTATCATCTGCGTAACAATGAAAATTTAAGCAATGCTGTCTAATAATACTGCTTAAGGGAAACATGTATAAAGTGAATAAAATTGGTCCTAGCACAGAACCTTGTGGAACTCCATAATTAACCTTAGTCTGTGAAGAAGATTCCCCATTTACATGAACAAATTGTAATCTATTAGATAAATATGATTCAAACCACCGCAGCGCAGTGCCTTTAATACCTATGGCATGCTGTAATCTCTGTAATAAAATTTTATGGTCAACAGTATCAAAAGCAGCACTGAGGTCTAACAGAACAAGCACAGAGATGAGTCCACTGTCTGAGGCCATAAGAAGATCATTTGTAACCTTCACTAATGCTGTTTCTGTACTATGATGAATTCTAAAACCTGACTGAAACTCTTCAAATAGAACATTCCTCTGCAGATGATCAGTTATCTGTTTTACAACTACCATTTCAAGAATTTTTGAGAGAAAAGGAAGGTTGGAGATTGGCCTATAATTAGCTAAGATAGCTGGGTCAAGTGATGGCTTTTTAAGTAATGGTTTAATTACTGCCACCTTAAAAGCCTGTGGTACATAGCCAACTAATAAAGACAGATTGATCATATTTAAGATCAAAGCATTAATTAATGGTAGGGCTTCCTTGACCAGCCTGGTAGGAATGGGGTCTAATAAACATGTTGATGGTTTGGAGGAAGTAACTAATGAAAATAACTCAGACAGAACAATCTGAGAGAGAGTCTAACCAAATACCAGCATTACTGAAAGCAGCCAAAGATAACAATATGTCTTTGGGATGGTTATGAGTAATTTTTTCTCTAATAGTTAAAATGTTATTAGCAAAGAAAGTCATGAAGTCATTACTAGCTAAAGTTAAAGGAATACTTGGCTCAGTAGAGCTCTGACTCTTTGTCAGCCTGGCTACAATGCTGAAAAGAAACCTGGGGTTGTTCTTATTTTCTTCAACTAGTGATGAGTAGTAAGATGTCCTAGCTTTACGGAGGGCTTTTTTTTATAGAGCAACAGACTCTTTTTCCAGGCTAAGTGAAGATCTTCTAAATTAGTGAGACGCCATTTCCTCTCCAACTTACGGGTTATGTTATGTGTCGGACGCAGGACGGAGAACCGACCAGCGTTTGAAGGACCCAGTATAAAATAAGCAGAGCACGGTACAAAGGATAACAAAATTTAATTACATAACAGTGATGTGAAAAATACAACAAATGAGTGCGCGGTCTGGCGTGGTGGAATTGCGGTGTGCTCCCAGCAGCACTAACGGTCCGGAGCCAGAAACTGTTCGGACCCAAGGACCCCGCCGACACCCCCCAGGTGGCCGCGACAAACCGAGTCTGTGAAAGAAGAAATCATCATGTGAGTCCACACTCCACACACAGAGAGACCACTCAAAGGTGTACATAAACAGCAAACACTTCCTGGCTTAATCACTAATCAGCTTCCCTCCCTGCAGGCATGGAACACCCTGTTCACATAACTCAACTGCAGTGGAAGCTGATTAAACGACTAACATAACAGCTCAATATAATAAGGTGTGAGGGACACCACATCTACTGACTGTACTCATGTTAGTCACAAAACCTAACGTACCTCAGGAAGTGTGCTGACGAGCGTGAGACCTCACCCCCTCCTCCACAGACCATGCATCAAACCTGGACGTTCTCTGCATCCACTGATGATGAGATGGCTCTCGAGACGACGATCTCACCCGTCTGGTCACAAGGTCGAGTCCCTGGCAAACACACACTGTGCACTCCAGACTCAAATGCCACCATGTTCCAATCCGTGTAGATGCACCACAGCTGTGAGTCCTGATGAGCTGCACTTGATCAGCCTCAGGTGATCAGGGTGAGGTTCTGGTAACTCAGCCACACAGCCACTCAGTCCTAAACGCAAGCCACCTGGAAGGAAAAACAAAAGACAGGACAGAAGACAGAAACAAAAGGCAGCCAGACCCCCCCAGCCATACAACAGGTTATCTGCTTTAAGCTGCGAGTTTGTGAGTTATACCACGGAGTCAGGCACTTCTGATTTAAAGCTCTCTTTTTCAGAGGAGCTACAGCATCCAAAGTTGTCTTCAATGAGGATGTAAAACTATTGACGAGATACTCTATCTCACTTACAGAGTTTAGGTAGCTACTCTGCACTGTGTTGTTATATGGCATTAGAGAACATAAAGAAGGAATCATATCCTTAAACCTAGTTACAGCGCTTTCTGAAAGACTTCTAGTGTAATGAAACTTATTCCCCACTGCTGGGTAGTCCATCAGAGTAAATGTAAATGTTAAGAAATGATCAGACAGAAGGGAGTTTTCAGGGAATACTGTTAAGTCTTCTATTTCCATACCATAAGTCAGAACAAGATCTAAGATATGATTAAAGTGGTGGGTGGACTCATTTACATTTTGAGCAAAGCCAATTGAGTCTAATAATAGATTAAATGCAGTGTTGAGGCTGTCATTCTCAGCATCTGTGTGGATGTTAAAATAGCCCACTATAATTATCTTATCTGAGCTAAGCACTAAGTCAAACAAAAGGTCTGAAAATTCACAGAGAAACTCACAGTAACGACCAGGTGGACGATAGATAACAAATAAAACTGTTTTTTGGGACTTCCAATTTGGATGGACAAGACTAAGAGTCAAGCTTGCAAATGAATTAAAGCTCTGTCTGGGTTTTTGATTAATTAATAAGCTGGAATGGAAGATTGCTGCTAATCCTCCCCCTCGGCCCGTGCTACGAGCGTTCTGACAGTTAGTGTGACTCGGGGGTGTTGACTCATTTAAACTAACATATTCATCCTGCTGTAACCAGGTTTCTGTAAGGCAGAATAAATCAATATGTTGATCAATTATTATATCATTTACTAACAGGGACTTAGAAGAGAGAGAACTAATGTTTAATAGACAACTAACGTTTTGACAGTTGGGGTTTTTCTGTAATTATTGTATGGCTTTGCCTTGCAATATGAAGCGCCTTGGAGCAACTGTTGTGATTGGCGCTATATAAATGAAATTGATTTGATTTGATTTAACAGGGACTTAGAAGAGAGAGACCTAATGTTTAATAAACCACATTTAACTGTTTTAGTCTGTGGTGCAGTTGAAGGTGCTATATTATTTTTTCTTTTTGAATTTTTATGCTTAAATAGATTTTTGCTGGTTATTGGTAGTCTGGGAGCAGGCACCGTCTCTACGGGGATGGGGTAATGAGGGGATGGCAGGGGGAGAGAAGCTGCAGAGAGGTGTGTAAGACTACAACTCTGCTTCCTGGTCCCAACCCTGGATAGTCACGGTTTGGAGGATTTAAGAAAATTGGCCAGATTTCTAGAAATGAGAGCTGCTTCATCCAAAGTGGGATGGATGCCGTCTCTCCTAACAAGACCAGGTTTTCCCCAAAAGCTTTGCCAATTATCTATGAAGCCCACCTCATTTTTTGGACACCACTCAGACAGCCAGCAATTCAAGGAGAACATGCGGCTAAACATGTCACTCCCGGTCTGATTGGGGAGGGGCCCAGAGAAAACTACAGAGTCTGACATTGTTTTTGCAAAGTTACACACCGATTCAATGTTAATTTTAGTGACCTCCGATTGGCGTAACCGGGTGTCATTACTGCCGACGTGAATTACAATCTTAGCAAATTTACGCTTTGCCTTAACCAGCAGTTTCAAATTTCCTTCAGTGTCGCCTGCTCTGGTCCCCGCAAGACAATTGACTATGGTTGCTGGTGTCGCTAACTTCACATTTCTCAAAACAGAGTCGCCAATAACCAGAGTTTGATCCTCGGCGGGTGTGTCGCCGAGTGGGGAAAAACGGTTAGAGATGTGAACAGGTTGGCGGTGTACACGGGGCTTCTGTTTAGAACTACGCTTCCTCCTCACAGTCACCCAGTCGGCCTGCTTTCCCGGCTGCTCGGGATCTGCCAGAGGGAAACTAACGGTGGCTAAGCTACCTTGGTCTGCACCGACTACAGGGGCCTGGCTAGCTGTAGGATTTTCCAAGGTGCGGAGCCGAGTCTCCAATTCGCCCATCCTGGCCTCCAAAGCTACGAATAAGCTACACTTATTACAAGTACCATTACTGCTAAAGGAGGCCGAGGAATAACTAAACATTTCACACCCAGAGCAGAAAAGTGCGGGAGAGACAGGAGAAGCTGCCATGCTAAATCGGCTAAGAGCTAGTAGCTGCGCTAATCTAGCGGATTCCTAAAAACACAAAGTGAATAATGTGTAAATAATTTAGAGGTGATTCAGCAGAGGGAGTGCTTTAGTTAAGGCACGTGAAGATTACACTGTGAAACAAATCGTTATCTAGTTAACTAGATCAATCTAACTGCGCAGATTAAACAGCTAACAGATACAGAAAAACACCACTGTGCTCCGGAACAGGAAGTGATACAATATCGCAGTGAGAGCCAACCACCAGTAGAGGCAAGCAAGAGAGAGATTTTGACACTATTAATCGATTAATTGGATTAGCGGGGAATTTTTTAAAAATGTGCCAGGGAAACAATTTTTCTCTCCTTCCATCACTTTATTTAACAGTAAGTCCCTTCGGCTGCTCCCTTGTTTGCACTCGGTGTCGCCACAGCAAATCCGAGTTGGATCTGCATGTTGAATTGGCACAAGTTTTACGCCGGATGCCCTTCCTGACTCAACTCCACATTACATGGAGAAAGGTGGCGGGGGTGGGATTTGAACCCGGAACCTTCTGGAACCTTCTGCACTGAAACCAAGCACATTAACCACTTGGCCAGCACCCCCTTCATCACTTTATTTAACAACAGAACATTATTTGAAAACTTAAAATACTTGAAAATCAACAAATTGTCAAATGTCCCTTGGCTGTTTAAATATAAAATAATAAAGAATAAAACAGTTTATAATAAAGAACAAAAATAATTATTTCAAATGACATTGCTTTATCAAAGTGCTGAGTTGCCATAAAACACTGAAACATATAAATGTTATTAAATACGTATATGGTGAAAAAAGAGGTATTTTTATTGCTGCAAATGAGCAATTAGCATAACTAGTTAACCATCAAACCTAAACCAAAAACTGTAGCCGACTCATTATATGTGCAACATTCTCTGAATAACTTGGAAACTATGTGGTCATTTGACAATGACACACGTGACTCATCCCACATATATGTATTTCTCTGTGTGTGTCTCTCTCTCTCTCTGTGTGTGTGTGTCTCTCTCTCTGTGTGTGTGTGTCTCTCTCTCTGTGTGTGTGTGTCTCTCTCTCTGTGTGTGTGTGTCTCTCTCTCTGTGTGTGTGTGCTCACCTCTCTGTGTGTTGTGTCTAATTCTCTCTCTGTTGTATCTCTCTCTGTGGTGTCTCTCTTCTTCTCTCTCTTCTGCTATGTGTCTCTCTCTCTGTCTGTCTCTCATCTACTGTGTGGCTCTCTCTCTCTCTGTGTCTCTCTCTCTGTGTCTCTCCTCTCTCTCTCTCTCTCTGTGTCTGTTGTGCTGTCTCTCTCTCTCTGTGTCCTCTCTCCTCTCTCATCTCTTCTGTGTTCTCTCTCCTTCTCTCTCTCTCTCTATCTGTTGATTCTCTCTTCTCTTCTCTCTCATCTCTATGCTGTGGGTCTCTCTCCATGCTGTTGCTCTCCTTACCTCTCTCTGTGTGTGTCTCTCTCTCTCTCTCTCTCTGTGTGTGTGTCTCTCTCTCTCTCTCTCTCTGTGTGTGTCTCTGTCTCTGTGTGTGTGTCTCTCTGTGTGTCTCTCTGTCTCTGTGTGTGTGTCTCTCTCTCTCTGTGTGTGTGTCTCTCTCTCTCTCTCTCTCTGTGTGTCTCTCTCTCTCTCTCTCTCTGTGTGTCTCTCTTTCTCTCTCTCTCTGTGTGTCTCTCTTTCTCTCTGTGTCTCTCTCTCTCTCTCTCTCTCTCTCTCTTTGTGTGTGTCTCTCTCTCTCTCTCTCTCTCTCTCTCTCTCTGTGTGTGTGTGTGTCTCTCTCTCTCTGTGTGTGTGTGTGTCTCTCTCTCTCTGTGTGTGTGTGTGTCTCTCTCTCTCTGTGTGTGTGTGTGTCTCTCTCTCTCTGTGTGTGTGTGTGTCTCTCTCTCTCTGTGTGTGTGTGTGTCTCTCTCTCTCTGTGTGTGTGTCTCTGTCTCTCTCTGACTGGTGCATGCTGGGAGTCTGAGCATGAGTGGAGGGTGCGGGCGTGAGTGTGACGCAGCTCAGGTGAGGTGGCGTTTTTTCCTTCCTTTTCGGGAGTTTGTTGCTTTTCGGTTTGTTTGTTGGTTGTTTATTGGTTTGTTTGATTTGTGGTTGTTTGTGTACTTTTTTTGCGGCGGGTCTTGGTGCGGATGGCGGCGGGGCCGCCGCCGGCCCTCTCGCTCCGTCACGGGGTGAGGGTGGTTCCGGACCCGGCTGTGTCGGTGGAGGATGTTCTTTTGGCGGTGGGTAAGCAGGTCGGCCATGAAAACTTAATGTTTGCTTCCAGAATGAACAGAGCCGTGGTGGTTTTTTTGTCGGAGGAACGTTTCTCTGCTCAGTTGGTGGAGAGTGGGGTTTATCTAAATGACTCTTACTTGCAGGCCTCTCCGCTTTACGCTCCGTCTACCAAGATCATTATTTCCGGGGTCCCGCCGTTCGTTTCGAATGAGGCTCTGAGTCAGGAGCTGCAGAGGTTTGGCAAATTTGCTAGCGGGTTTAAGACGATCAGGTTGGGCTGTAAGAGCGAGAAACTTCGCCATGTTTTGTCCTTCCGTCGCCAGGTGTTTATGTTCCTGAACTGTTCGACTCATACTCTGGACGTGTCTTTCAGAGTCAAACATGAGGACTCTTTTTATATGGTCTATGCTAGTTCTGGTAGCATGAAGTGTTTTGAATGTGGGGATGTCGGTCATAAACGCTTCGCGTGTCCGCACAAACGCAACGTTCCCGGGGCGTCGGTGTCGGGCCCAGTTCCGGGGCCCGCGGCCTCGGGACTAGGTTCCCCCGCGACGGCGTCTGCTTTAGGGGTGGGGCCCGGTGGGCAGGTGGCGGTTGTCCCTCCGCAGCAGGGCAGCTTAGTGCCTGATACTGTTATGTCTACTGAGCCGCTGCTAACTGAACAATCTGGGGTGGCTGATGCCGCGGTGACTGAGGGTTGTGTGGGTGATGTAGTTGGAGTTTCTGTTCCTCCCTCTGTGGCCGATGCTGTTGGTTCTGCTGCGGTTGGGTCCTCGGTTACTGTTGGACAGGGTGGCATGGTTGGAGAGGTGGTACCGGCTCTCGGGGACCCACAGCCCTTGCTGAGCCAAAGTCTGACTGATGACGACCTGGATTATTATTCGGATTCTAGCATGTCTACCGCCGGTTCTGTTTTCCACAGCAGCGATCTGTACACGTTGCAGGACATTAACAGTTTTCTGGATGAATCATTCGGTAAATCAGTGAGAGTTGCGGATTATTTTCCTGATACAGAGAAATTTGTGAAGTCTGTTAAGGTATTGAGGCGGCTTGTTGGTGTGGACTTGTTGGATGAGAAGAAACAGTATAGACTCAGGAAATATATTACGGCCTTGGGGAAGGACCCCTTGCCCAAGCGGGGGCGCGGTCGTAGGGGTCGTAAATCCACCAGATAGAGTATGACTGTGTTTCACTGGGTGTTCTCTCTTTTCTATCTGTTTTTCTTTTTGTTCTTTCTTTACTCAGTCCCCATGCAGTATCTGAAGGTGGGCTCCTTGAATATGAATGGTGGCAGGGACGGCCGGAGGAGGGCTTTGGTCTCTGAGTTGTTTGAGCGGCAGGGGTTACAGGTGCTGTTTCTGCAGGAGACTCACTCTGATGTTGGTAATGAGGTGGACTGGGCTCGGTGGTGGAGGGGACCATTGTATCAGAGTCATGGCTCTAACTTAAGTGCTGGAGTGGCGGTTTTGTTTTCACCTCGACTCGATGCTGCTGTTTTGTCTACTACTGAGGTCGTTCAGGGGCGGGTTCTGCTGGTCAGGGCTCGGGTTGGGGGGTTGACCATGGTGTTTTTAAATGTTTATGCACACAATGAGGGCTCGGAGCGAGTGGGACTGTTTACACAAGTGCGCGCCATTTTGGGTCAGCAGGCGCCTGGTGACTGTTTGGTGCTGGGGGGCGATTTCAACTGTACGGTGGATATGTCCCTGGACCGAGTGGGTGAGGAGCCGCATTTGCGGTTGGCTTCCACACTGGTGGGGTGTTTACGGGAGGTGGGTTTATTAGACACATGGAGGGTTGTATATCCTCAAGACAGACAGTACACGTGGGTTCGGGTTTCAGATGGGGTGGTGTCCGCAGCTAGGCTTGACCGGATTTATATATCACACTCGTTTCGGAATAGATTGTGCAGGAGTTGTATCCAGCCGGTTGGTTTTTCGGATCACCATCTTGTCACTATGGAATTGTTCCACTCACACACTGCGCGAGTCACCACTTACTGGAAATTCAATACTAAACTTTTGCTCGACAGGGCGTTTTGTGGGTTAATTGAGACCTTTTGGGAATTTTGGAGGGGACGGAAGGGGATGTTCGGGACGGTGTCAGTGGTGGGAGGCTGGCAAGACCCAGGTTCGGGTCTTGTGTCAGCAGTATGCTTCTTATTCCACGGCTAAGGTTAAGGTAGCTATTGCAACGTTGGAGAGGGATATTATGAATATTCAAGCTGATCTGCACGCGGGGGAGGCTCCTGATCGGCATAGATCGGCTCAGAGACTGTTGTATGGCTCGGGTTTGAGCTGGCAGGATACTGCCCGTGTCCTGCTGAGAAGGGAGGCTGCTTTGGGATACGACAAACATCTGTTCCTCCTACGTCAGTGGGACGTCGGTGGGACGCGTACCTTAGTTTTTTACCGTTCTGTTCTCCAAGCATGGTGGGTCCTCTCCGTGTGCAGGGACGCTGTCGGTACACCAGGGATGTGGCTGTTTGAGGAACCCCTCTTCTTCAGTGACTTTGTTTGTTCTCCTGCTTTGTCATCTGCCACTCTGCGGTCCCGCCTGAGGGCGGCGGGGTGCACTAAACTGGGTCATCTGCTGCGCACGTCTGTTGGGAGGCTGAGGGAGGCGTCGCGTCCTGGAGGACCGAACTCCCTGCTTAGGGTGGTGGAGGAGGTCTGTGCTTCCCTGCCGGGGCCCCACAGAGCGTTTGCTGAGACTCGTATTCTGTCTGACCAGTGGGATGATGACTGTGAATACGTGTTCCCCTCTCTAACTGTCTCGCCCTCGGTGGGGGGATGGCAGGAGGAGCAGGGGGCTCTCCTATCTTTCAGGTCACCTGTTTTGGGAGAGTTTGAGGGTATTGGTAAAAGGGCACTCTACTTTGCCTGCGTTACGGTGTCACACTTACGCTCGTTGGCAGGGTTGGCGGCGTCGAAGTGGTCAGGGTTTTTTGGTGCCGCCGTTTCTCCTGTGGGGTGCTGGCGTAGCCTGTACAAACCCCCGGTCGACAAACGTACAGGGGATCTTCAGTGGAGGATTGTGCATGGGCTTTTGGCTACGAACGGATATCTGGCACACCTGGATCCAGGGGTGGATGGGGTTTGTCCATTCTGTCCGCTCAGGGAAACTATTCACCATGTTTTTGCGCAGTGTAATCGCTTGGGAGGGCTGTTTGGGTTGCTGGGGGAAGTGGTTTCGCGGGTTGGGATTGCCGTTCACTATGGAATTGTTTATTTTTTGTCCGAAATATCGCGCACACTCCAGGGGTTTCAATCAATCAATCAATCAACTCTTTTCTTGTATAGCGCCAAATCACAACAAACAGTTGCCCCAAGGCGCTCAATTAACCTGATTAACCTGCTTTGTGGACTTGCCAAGTTGGCCATCTGGAAGACTCGGAAAAACTGTGTTTTGGCTCTGGGGTCGGTGGACCCTGAGCTTATGCTGAAGGGACTCTTGGCGGCCCGGATTAGGGTGGAATTCCAGTTTTATGCTCTGACTGATAACATGGACACCTTTCGGACAATGTGGTGTAGGAATGATGTTCTTTCGTCTGTATGGACTGGGAGCTTGGTGCTTCATTTCTGATGCCTGGGGGGGGACAAAAAAAAAAAAAACAGAAGCCCATGTCACCAATGTAAATGATGTACTTCACCTGTTGTGAATAAAGGTGTTTTTAAAATCTCTCAAATCTCTCTCTCTTTCTCTCTCTCTCTCTCTCTCTCTCTCTCTCTTTCTCTTTCTCTGAATGGCTTCTGTCTCTCTCTCTCTTTCTCTCTGTGTCTCTCTTTTTCTCTCTCTCTCTCTCTCTCTCTCTCTCTCTCTCTCTCTCTCTCTCTCTCTCTCTCTCTCTCTCTCTCACACCGTATTTGAGCAAACTTTGGAAACATGAAGACTTTCAACAGTAAAATAAAACCTATAAATTAATTTCTGGAGCTATACATCCAGAAGGAGCTCGTTTTATGTTTAGACTTTGACAGAGTTTTTTTCCGCTGCAGCGTCTGCGGGGGCGTGGGGGGGGGGGGGGGTGTACTTCTGCACAAACAGCCTGTCTGAATTTTTAAAAACGACCTTATATCACGGCAGAGTGTGACGTTGCTGTCAGAACACTTATGGCGCGGCGTCGTTGTTCCACTGTCTGGGGAGAACTCGGTGTTATCATGTTTTCCGATTGTCTGCTGCGTAGAGTGTGGCAGGAAACCGTGACTATCCAGGGTTGGGACCAGGAAGCAGAGTTGTAGTCTTACACACCTCTCTGCAGCTTCTCTCCCCCTGCCATCCCCTTATTACCCCATCCCCGTAGAGATGGTGCCTGCTCCCGGACCACCAATAACCAGCAAAAATCTATTTAAGCATAAAAATTCAAAAAGAAAAAATAATATAGCACCTTCAACTGCACCACAGACTAAAACAGTTAAATGTGGTCTATTAAACATTAGGTCTCTCTCTTCTAAGTCCCTGTTAGTAAATGATATAATAATTGATCAACATATTGATTTATTCTGCCTAACAGAAACCTGGTTACAGCAGGATGAATATGTTAGTTTAAATGAGTCAACACCCCCGAGTCACACTAACTGCCAGAACGCTCGTAGCACGGGCCGAGGGGGAGGATTAGCAGCAATCTTCCACTCCAGCTTATTAATTAATCAAAAACCCAGACAGAGCTTTAATTCATTTGAAAGCTTGACTCTTAGTCTTGTCCATCCAAATTGGAAGTCCCAAAAAACAGTTTTATTTGTTATTATCTATCGTCCACCTGGTCGTTACTGTGAGTTTCTCTGTGAATTTTCAGATCTTTTGTCTGACTTAGTGCTTAGCTCAGATAAGATAATTATAGTGGGCGATTTTAACATCCACACAGATGCTGAGAATGACAGCCTCAACACTGCATTTAATCTATTATTAGACTCAATTGGCTTTGCTCAAAATGTAAATGAGTCCACCCACCACTTTAATCATATCTTAGATCTTGTTCTGACTTATGGTATGGAAATTGAAGACTTAACAGTATTCCCTGAAAACTCCCTTCTGTCTGATCATTTCTTAATAACATTTACATTTACTCTGATGGACTACCCAGCAGTGGGGAATAAGTTTCATTACACTAGAGGTCTTTCAGAAAGCGCTGTAACTAGGTTTAAGGATATGATTCCTTCTTTATGTTCTCTAATGCCATATACCAACACAGTGCAGAGTAGCTACCTGAACTCTGTAAGTGAGATAGAGTATCTTGTCAAAAGTTTTACATCCTCATTGAGGACAACTTTGGATGCTGTAGCTCCTCTGAAAAAGAGAGCTTTAAATTAGAAGTGCCTGACTCCGTGGTATAACTCACAAACTCGCAGCTTAAAGCAGATAACCCGTAAGTTGGAGAGGAAATGGCGTCTCACTAATTTAGAAGATCTTCACTTAGCCTGGAAAAAGAGTCTGTTGCTCTATAAAAAAGCCCTCCGTAAAGCTAGGACATCTTACTACTCATCACTAATTGAAGAAAATAAGAACAACCCCAGGTTTCTTTTCAGCACTGTAGCCAGGCTGACAGAGTCAGAGCTCTATTGAGCCGGGTATTCCTTTAGCTTTAACTAGTAATGAACTCATGACTTTCTTTGCTAATAAAATTTTAACTATTAGAGAAAAAATTACTCATAACCATCCCAAAGACGTATCGTTATCTTTGGCTGCTTTCAGTGATGCCGGTATTTGGTTAGACTCTTTCTCTTCGATTGTTCTGTCTGAGTTATTTTCATTAGTTACTTCCTCCAAACCATCAACATGTCTATTAGACCCCATTCCTACCAGGTTGCTCAAGGAAGCCCTACCATTAATTAATGCTTCGATCTTAAATATGATCAATCTATCTTTATTAGTTGGCTATGTACCACAGGCTTTTAAGGTGGCAGTAATTAAACCATTACTTAAAAAGCCATCACTTGACCCTGCTATCTTAGCTAATTATAGGCCAATCTCCAACCTTCCTTTTCTCTCAAAAATTCTTGAAATGGTAGTTGTAAAACAGCTAACTGATCATTTACAGAGGAATGGTCTATTTGAAGAGTTTTAGCCAGGTTTTAGAATTCATCATAGTACAGAAACAGCATTAGTGAAGATAACAAATGATCTTCTTATGGCCTCAGACAGTGGACTCATCTCTGTGCTTGTTCTGTTAGACCTCAGTGCTGCTTTTGATACTGTTGACCATAAAATTTTATTACAGAGATTAGAGCATGCCATAGGTATTAAAGGCACTGCGCTGCGGTGGTTTGAATCATATTTATCTAATAGATTACAATTTGTTCATGTAAATGGGGAATCTTCTTCACAGACTAAGGTTAATTATGGAGTTCCACAAGGTTCTGTGCTAGGACCAATTTTATTCACTTTATACATGCTTCCCTTAGGCAGTATTATTAGACGGCATTGCTTAAATTTTCATTGTTACGCAGATGATACCCAGCTTTATCGATCCATGAAGCCAGAGGACACACACCAATTAGCTAAACTGCAGGATTGTCTTACAGACATAAAGACATGGATGACCTCTAATTTCCTGCTTTTAAACTCAGATAAAACTGAAGTTATTGTACTTGGCCCCACAAATCTTAGAAACATGGTGTCTAACCAGATCCTTACTCTGGATGGCATTACCCTGACCTCTAGTAATACTGTGAGAAATCTTGGAGTCATTTTTGATCAGGATATGTCATTCAGTGCGCATATTAAACAAATATGTAGGACTGCTTTTTTGCATTTACGCAATATCTCTAAAATCAGAAAGGTCTTGTCTCAGAGACTTAGACTGCTGGGGGGTTCCCATGATGCAGTGAGTGTTTCTTTCTCTTTTTGCTCTGTATGCACCACTCTGCATTTAATCATTAGTGATTGATCTCTGCTCTCTTCCACAGCATGTCTTTTTCCTGATTCTCTCCCTCAGCCCCAACCAGTCCCCGCAGAAGACTGCCCCTCCCTGAGCCTGGTTCTGCTGGAGGGTTCTTCCTGTTAAAAGGGAGTTTTTCCTTCCCACTGTCGCCAAGTGCTTGCTCACAGAGGGTCGTTTTGACCGTTGGGGTTTTTACGTAATTATTGTATGGCCTTGCCTTACAATATAAAGCGCCTTGGGGCAACTGTTTGTTGTGATTTGGCGCTATATAAATAAAATTGATTGATTGAATGGAAATAAGTGGTTCACTTTCTTGTGTCATCCATGTTTTTAACATATCCATCCATCCATCTTCTCCCGCTTTATCTGGAGTCGGGTCGTGGGGGCAGCAGCTCAAGCAAAGCCGCCCAGACCTCCTGATCCACACACACCTCCCCCAGCTCCTCCGGGGGAACCCCGAGGCATTCCCAAGCCATCTGAGAGACGTAGTCCCTCCAGCATGTCCCGGGTCTTCCTCAGGGCCTCCTCTCAATGGGACGTGCCCAGAACACTTCTCCAGCAAGGCGTCCAGGGGGCATTCAGAAAAGATGCCCCAGCCACCTCAGCTGGTTCCTTTCGACGTGGAGGAGCAGTGGCTCGTCTCCGAGCGCCTCCTGAGTGACAGAGCTCCTCCCCCTATCTCTAAGTGAGCGCCCAGCCACCCTGTGGAGGAAACTCATCTTGGCCGCTTGTACTCGTGATCTCGTTCTTTCGGTCATGAGCCAAATCTCATGACCATAGGTGAGGGTCGGAACGTAGATCGATGGGTAAATCGAGATCAATCACAACAAACAGTAGATTGATGGGTAAATCGAGATCAATCACAACAAACAGTTGCCCCAAGGCGCTTTATATTGTAAGGCAAAAGCCATACAATGATTACAGAAAAACCCCAACGGTCAAAACGACCCCCTGTGAGCAAGTACTTGGCGACAGTGGGAAGGCAAAACTCCCTTTTAACAGGAAGAAACCTCCAGCAGAACCAGGCTCAGGGAGGGGCAGTCTTCTGCTGGGACTGGTTGGGGCTGAGGGGAGAGAATCAGGAAAAAGACATGCTGTGGAAGAGAGCAGAGATCAATCACTAATGATTAAATGCAGAGTGGTGCATACAGATTAAAAAGAGAAAGAAACACTCAGTACATCATGGGAAACCCAGCAGTCTAAGTCTATAGCAGCATAACTAAGGGATGGTTCAGGGTCACCTGATCCAGCCCTAACTTTTTCCATTCAAGAACCATGGCCTCCATGGACGCTTCACACTCGGCTGCAAACCGCCCCAGTGCACGCTGAAGGTCCTGGTTTGACAAAGCCAACAGGACCACATCATCTGCAAACAGCAGAGATGAGATTCTGTGGTTCCCAAACCGGACCCCCTCTACACCCAGGCTGCGCCTAGAAATTCCGCCCATAAAGGTAATGAACAGAAACGGTGACAAAGGGCAGCCCTGGCGGAGGCCAGCGTGCACTGGAAACAGGTTTGACTTACTACCGGCAATGCGAACCAAGCTCCTGCTGCGGTCAGACAGGGACCGGATAGCCCTTAGCAAAGGACCCCATACTCCCGGAGCGGCGCCTTGAGGGACATGGTCAGACGCGTTCTCCAGATCCACAAAGCACTTGTGGACTAATTGAGCAAACTCCCATGAACCCTCAAGCACTCGATGGAGGGTGTCGAGCTGGTCCAGTGTGCCACGTCCAGGACAAAAACCACACTGCTCCTCCTAAATCCGAGGTTTGACTATCGGTCGAATTCTCCTCTCCAGCACCCTGGAATAGACCTTACCGGGGAGGTGGAGGAGTGTGATCCCCTGTAGTTGGAACACACCCTCCGATCCCCCTTCTTAAACAGAGGGACCACCACCCTGGTCTGCCAGTCCAGGGGTACTGTCCCCGACCACCACACGATGTTGCAGAGATGTGTCAACCAGGACTGTCCCACAACATCCAGAGACTTAAGGTACTCGGGACGGATTTCGTCCACCCCAGGAGCCTTGCCACCAAGGAGCTTTCTGACCACCTCGGTGACTTCGGCCTGGGTGATGGACAAGTCCGCCTCTGAGTCCCCAGTCTCTGTTTCCTCTTCGGAAGATGTGACGATGGGATTGAGGAGATATTCGAAGTATTCCTTCCACTGCCCAACAACATCCCCAGTCAGGGTCAACAGTTCCCCCCCCCCCCCCCCCCCCCCCGCACCATAGACATTGTTGGCGGAGAGCTGCTTCTGCCTCCTGAGGCATCGGACTGTTTGCCTCCTTCATGGCCTCTCCGAACTCCTCCCAGACCCGAGTTTTTGCCTCTGCGACCGCACAGGCTGCAGCACGCTTGGCCTGCCGGTACCTGTCAGCTGCCTCCGGGGTCCCACCTACCAACGAAGACAAGTAGGACTCCTTCTTCAGCTTGACGGCATCCCTTACTTCCTGCGTCCACCACCAGGTTCGGGGATTGCCGCCACAGCAGGCACCAGAGACCTTGTGACCACAGCTGCAGTCGGCCGCATCGACAATGGAGGTGGAGAACATGGTCCACTCGGACTATGTCTCCAACCTCCCCCGGAATCTGGGAGAAGCTCTCCTGGAGGTGGGAGTTGAAGACCTCGCTGACAGAGGGTTCCGCCAGTCATTCCCGGCAGACCCTCACAATACGTTTGGGCCAGCCAGCTCTGACCGGCATCCGCCATCTCCCAGCGATCCAACTCACCACCAGGTGGTGATCATTCGACAGCTGAGCCCCTCTCTTCACTCGAGTGTCCGAGACACATGGCCAAAGGTCAGGTGATACGACTACAAAGTCGATCAGCGACCTCTGGCTCAGGGTGTCCTGGTGCCACGTGCACTTATGGACACCCCTGTGCTCGAACATGGTGTTCATGATGGATAAACTGTGACTAGCACAGAATTCCAACAACTGAACACCACTCGGGTTCAGATTGGGGAGGCCGTGCTTCCCAATCATGCCCCTCCAGGTCTCACTGTCGCCGCCCACGTGGGCGTTGAAGGCCCCTAGGAGAACAGTGGAGTCCCCGGTTGGAGCACTATCTAGTACCCCTCCCAGAGACTCCAAGAAGGTTGGGTACTATGCACTGCTGCTTGGCCCATAGGCCGAGACAACAGTGAGAGACCTGTCCCCGACCCAAAGGCGTAGGGACACGACCCTCTCGTTCACTGGGGTGAACTCCAACACATAGCGACTGAGCTGGGGAGCAGTAAGCAATGCTACCCCTGCTCGCTGCCACTCCCCGTCAGCTTCTTAACATATTTACTTTTTAACATATTTACAATGATTTACAATAATTTTTGTAATTGAAATACCATAAACAAAGTAAATCAGGCTTCTCAATATAAAAATTTCTAAAATTTTGCATTTCTTAAACAGAAGACCTGAAAGTTCAGCTATACAATTTGCCAGAAGGTGTATCTGGGATGCAAGCCAAGATTTACTGTTTTGGTGATAGAAAACCCTCCTCTATGCCACTTCATCATGAAGCTGTATAACTGGGGATACAAAATGCAAAACATGCACTGTCCACAATTTCTCCAATCACAGCCACAGAAGCCTATAACTTGTCTGGGTGTCCTCACGCTTCCTGGCCAGTCACTCAGGTTTTGTGAACTGTCTAGTCCACACAGATTTACCACAGAGGGCCAAACTGTTTGTATTTCTGCATAACTGATCAAAATAAAGTCTAAGACATATTCAGTGACTTGGAAATGTTCATGTACAAGGTCTGTTAGAAAAGTATCCGACCTTTTTATTTTTGCAAAAACCATATGGATTTGAATCACGTGTGCTTGCGTGAGCCAACCTTGAACCTTCGTGTGCATGCGTGAATTTTTTCATGCCTGTCAATTGTGTCATTTGCTTGTAAGCAGCCTTTGTGTGAGGATGGGTGGAGTCTCTCGTTGTTTTTTTCTTTGCAAGGAAAATGGCGGAACAACTGGAGCAGTGCGACTGCATCAAATTTTGCCAGAAACTGGGCGACAGACAGGCGGAAACCATTCGGATTATTCAGATGGCTTTCAGTGACGATCCTCTGGGCATCACACAGATTAAGGAGCGGTATAACCGGTTTAAAGACGGCCGCACAACGGTGGAGAGCGAGCCACGCTCTGGGCGGCCATCAGCATGCTGAAATGACCAGATCATTTCCAAAGTGTACACTGTGGTGATGTGGGACTGTTGCGTGATTATCCGAGAAATTGTGGAAGAGGTGGACATCAGCACTTTTTTGGCACATTCCACTGTGACAGAAGATTTGGCCATGAAAAGAGTTGCAGCGAAATTCATGCCAATGGCTTCGGCACAAAGCTGATGGCGGAGCAAAAGCACCACCGTGTTGAAGTCTCACAGGACATGTTGTGGCATGCCCAGCTCTTCCACCATTAAGAAGATTCAGACGGCTTTCGGTGGCTTTTCAGTTGTGTGACTATCCGAGAAATTGTGGAAGAGGTGAGCATGTCACAGCATGTCCTGTGAGACTTCAACACGGAGGCACTATTGCTCCGCTGCAATTCTTTTCATGGCAAAATCTTCTGTCACAGTGGAATGTGCCGAAAAAGTGCTGATGTCCACGTCTTCCACAATTTCTCCGACAGTCACACGACGGTCCCGCATCACCACAGTGTTCACTTTGGAAATTATCTGGTCATTTCAGCATGTTGATGGTCGCCCGGAGCGTGGTGGGCCCTACACCGTTGTGCGGCCGTGTTTAAACCGGTTGTACCACACCTTAATCTGTGTGATGCCCATAGCATTGTCACTGAAAGCCATCTGAATTTTCTGATTGGTTTCCACCTGGCTGTCGCCCAGTTTCTGGCAAAATTAGATGTGGCATTGCTCCAGTCGTTCCGTCTTTTTCCTTGGAATGAAAAAACATCGAGCGCACGACACACACCTCACACAAAGGCTGCTTACAAGCAAATGACACAATCGACAGGCGTGAAAAAATTCACACATGCGCATGAAGGTTAAAGGTTTGTTCATGCAAGCACACGTGATTAAAATCCATCAGGTTTTTGAAAAAAATAAAAAGGTCGGATACTTTCTAACAGACCTCGTATCTATCCCCTGACTTGTCTGAAGAAAACTGGCAATAAAATTATTATTTACAGGTATTATACTAAAGGGACCCATTACTTATGCAACCCATCATCTTGACTTTTGTCTTTTTTTTATTAATTTATATTAAGTTGTAATGATTTACTTTCAGTTTGAGTCTAAGGATGATGATTTTAGAAATTTTTATATTGAGAAGCCTGATCTACCTTTTGTATTTGAAATGGCATAAACACATTAAAATGTATGAAATATCAAGGGGCTGAATACTTTTACAAGCCACTGCATAGATGATTTACCGCCTCCTGCTGGAGTGGTGTGTGAGTCCAGAATGTAATTCTCAATGTCCATTGTTCAGTGTTGGCTAATACAGTTGTATGTAAAAGTTTGGGCACCCCTGATGATTTCCACGATTTTCCTTGATAAATCATTGGTTGTTTGGATCAGAAATTGCACTTAAATGTATCATATAGCAGATGAACACAGTGAAATTGGAGAAGTGAAATGAAGTTTATAGGATTTACAGAAAATGTGCAATAATTATTTAAACAAAATTAAGCAGGTGCATAAATTTGGCACCCCAACAGAAAAAATACATCAATATTTAGTAGATCCTCCTTTTACAGAAATAACAGCCTCCAATGAGAGTCTGGATTCTGGTTGAAGGAATTTCTACCATTCTTGTTTACAAAACATCTCAGGTTTGTTGGTTTCTGAGCACGGACAGCCCACTTAAAATCACACCACAGATTTTCAGCAATATTCAGGTCTGGGGACTGAGATGGCCATTCCATCTTTCTTGTTGAAAGATCCCGCCCCGGCGCAACTTCAACTTTGTCACTGATTCATGAACATTGTTCTCAAAAATCTGCTGATACTGACTGGAATCCATGTGACCCTCAACTTTAACAAGATTCCCAGTACCTGCACTGGCCACACAGCCCCACATCATGATGGAACCACCTCCAAATTTTACTGTAGGTAGCAAGTGTTTTTCTTGGAATGCTGTGTTCTTTTTCAGACATGCATACCGCCCTCTTATGTCCAAATAGCTCAAATTTAGTTTCATCAGTCCACCAGTTACCAGTACCTTATTCCAAAATGAAGCTGGCTTGTCCAAATGTACTTTAGCATACCTCAAACAACTCTGATTATGGCGTGTACGCAGAAAAGGCTTCCTCTGCATTACAGCAACATACAGCATCTCTTTGTGCAAAGTGCGCTGTATAGTTGAACGATGCACAGAGACACTGTCTGCAGCAAGATCATGTTGTTGGTTTTTGGAGCAGGTCTATGGGTTGACTACGGCTGTTCTCACCATCCTTTGCTTCAGTTTATCTGAGGTTTTTCTTGGCCTGCCACTTCGAGCCTTAACTAGTACTGTGCCTATGGTCTTCCATTTCCTCACTATGTTCCTCACAGTGGAAACTGACAGCTAAAATCTCTGAGATAACTTTTTGTATCCTTCCCCTAAACCATGATGTTGAACAATCTTTATTTCAAGGTCATTTGAGAGTTGTTTAGAGGCTCCCATGTTGCCACTCATTAGAGATGCAAAGAGGGGAAACATTTGAAAATGGCCACCTTAAATACCCTTTCTCATGATTGGATTCACCTGTGTAAGGAGGTCAAGGGTCAGTGAGCTGACCAAACAAATTTTGTGTTTCAATAATTAGTGCTAAATGTATTCAAATCAATAAAATAAGGGTGCCCAAATTTATGCACCTGCTCAGTTTTGTTTAAATAATTATTGCACACTTTCTGTAAATACTACGAACTTCACTTCTCAAATATCACTGTGTTCGTCTGCTATATGTTATATTTAACTGAAATTTCTGATGCAGACAACCAATGATTTATAATGAAAATTATCAGGGTGCCCAAACTTTTACATACAACTGTATCTGTAGTTTCTCCAAAAATATTAGTCCTCAATTCAATTCAGTTTATTTAATTTATGTCACTCTGAATCACAACAAAGCTGCCTCAAGGGGCTTTCCATAAGTAAGGTCTAATATTACCAACCCCTAGAGCAGAGGTCTCAAACCGATTCCAGAAAGGTCCAAGAGGGTGAAGGTTTTCTTTGTAACCAACAGTGTTGCCACAGTTACTTTGAAAAAGTAATCCAATTACTGATTACTGATTACTCCTTGAAAAAGTAACTTAGTTACTTTACTAATTACTCAATTGTAAAAGTAACTAAGTTAGATTACTAGTTACTTTTTTAGTTACTTTCCCCAGCTGCCGACAACAACCCACCTCAATATGACAATGATACCTGTTTTGCCAAAACTTACTTTATAGTCACCCTTTCTTAACTTCAATGAAAATAAATACTTGTTTTATAAAAAGTAAAAGAACAGGGGCACGATAAGAGAAAGTTCTATGACCTGCAGACTTTTTTTCACCCTAGGGACACAGTCGTCCTGCACCCTGAGAACACAGAGTCCGGGCCGGTACGTAAGGTTTAATTAGGTCAGCTAAGGACATTCCAGTAATCCTTTGATTTCAACCTGGGTTTGATTCCTGGTCAAACTTCCAGTCTTTGGAGAAAGAAAGTAAGAGAAAGAGAAAAAGTAAAAAGAAAAGAAAAAGAAAGAGAAAGTAACCTTCTTTAAAGACCTCAACAGGAATGTTGAGTACTGGTGGTTTGTTGTTTCTCATGTTTTATTATTATTGGTTTATTTCTTTTTTAGTTTGTGAATTTTGCTTTGAGGTGTCATCTTGCTTTGCTGGAGTCCAGATTTTTTCTCTTGCGAGGTTAGATCTTTCTGGATGTGGAGGAAAGCCTTTTGCTTTTGGTCAGAGAGCTGTTGGAGGACTTGATAGTTTTCATCAAACCAGCCCTGGTGCTTCCTCTTCTGTTGTCTAAATGTTTGACAGGCTGTTATGGCTGTCTTGATCTCCTCCCAACATTTAAGAGCAGGGACAGGGCCGTTTAGCATAATGCTGTTGAACATCTTATCGTGTTCAGTCCTCTTCTTGGGGAAGATGTTCAGCTGGATCCTGGAGCAGATCACATGATGATCCGGCAGACAGCCATCTCCACCAGTCATTGCCTTGGTGGACAGGACATCTTTGTGGTCACACTTTTGGACAATGATGTTGTCGAGCAGATGTCAATGCTATGAGTGAAGGTGTTTCCTGGAAACTTTGAACTTTGTTTTGCCTGAAGATGGTGTTGTTGAGGGCAAGATCGTGTTTGGTGCACTTTGTGAGGAGCGGGTTGCAGTTGATGTTGCACTTGCTCAATCCATTTCTCTGTGGTTCTATTCCATAGGTGGTGGTCCTTACCAGCCTGGGCATTAAAGTCACTGAGGAGGATGATCTTGTCAGATGCTGGGGTTGCCAATAGAATGGTGTCCAGCTTGCCGTAAAAGGTTTCCTTCTCTTCATGGTCACTGTCAGGTGTTTGTGCATAAGTACTGATGACAGTGGCATGGCGTTCGCTCACAGGTTGGAGACAGTGTCATCGGTGATACGCTGACACCGACCAGGAGGTCATACAGTTTTGGAAAGAAAAAGTTCTTGATGGCAAAATGGACGCAATGGATGCTTTGTTTCTCCTCAGGAAGTCCTTTCCAGAAGAAAGAAGCTCCTCCTTTAGCTGGTCTTCTGCTGTTCTTCACTTTAACTCAAGGTCATGATGTTGAGGTCAAGTTTCTGGAGTTTGTGAGGAAGAAGAGTTTGGCTTTTTGGTCTGCCCAACTTTTTGTTGTCAAGGTTTGTACACGAGCTGGTTACACTCTGGACACAGTAATGCAGACAGGTTAAGGTGTGGCAGACTGTTTAGGGCACCTTTTCTAACCCCCTCCGTGTTCAGGGTGAGTAAACCGATCCTAAAAAGGGCTGCTCTGTCACACCTGAGTCACACATCTGCCGGGTCAGAGCTAAGGGCTTCCAGACTCTGCATCCTGCTCCTGTATGCTGGGGTGGTCATGGACTTAATTTATGTTAGGTGGTCATTTAATAAACCTAAAAAAAAAATTGGGTGGGCATTTCACCAACTTTCTTCAAAATGGGAGTGGGCAGATGCCCGGCCCTGAGCCCTCAGACCTGCAAATATGGTATTTGAAGAGACACTTAGGAAACATTACAAAGCTGCATTTTTTTTTTTGTATTGGTTGTGTAATATTTGACCTCAGGACCATAACTGTTTGACTCCTAAAAGTTTGGAGTCTGTGATGAGTGTGTTTCTCGAGCACAGTGTGGTTCTATCTCGCATAGAATTAATGGAACAGTTTAACATGCATGAATATGCCAAAAGTGTGCGAGTATTGTATCATCTGAGGGCTCCTTCTAGTTTTCCTTTTTACTTGGTCAATTTGGGTTTGTTTTTTGTTTTTTTTTGGTGGGGGGGGGTCACTGTCTCAAAACTGTGTATGTTTAACAATACTACATATTGTTCTCAAAGATGGATAAAAATCTAAACCTGCTGGATTAGGACATACTTTGGAAATGGGTCATAGTGGCTGAAAAGATTAAATGAATCTTTATGCAATGAAACTGTCAGAAAACCAACCTTAAGCTCCTGAGGCAGAACCTTCACGTACAGAGTTAACCTGATTAACCACTAAATGTAAACGGTTGAGATGGAGGAGTTATTATCCGGTTGTTAAGTGTGACGTAACGCATCATGTGATTTTCAACTTCCAGCTCCAAACAAAAAGGCGCGCTGTCATTAACATTGAGAACTGCACTGAGACGATCTGATCGGGCAACAGCATTAACATCACAACATCAAACTCTTTGTACGTATATTGTACCTAAAACTCTCCTGGATATATTAACTGGGTTTTTAGACATTGTTACTGTTTGTTTTATGTAAAAATGTCTCCGTTATTTTCAGTGGGAGTTGCTGTGAGCTGCGATCGCTTCCTGTTCATGTCGTTCGGGGAGAAAGTGAAGTTTGCACTTTAACGTCCTGTTTATTGTAATAAATAATTTTTTATTAACAAACACACATGTATATTTTACCTGTGCATAATAAAATATGTAAAGTAAAAGAAAAAAGTTTCATTAAGTGTTCTGACCATAGAACCAGACGAATGTGGTTAACGGAGGGACGGAGGTTTGCGCACAATGTAAACACAAACTAAACTTAAACTGTAAATCCTTAAAAGGATCAAACAGACATGACTTTAATTGTAAACTTGGAGGTCTTTGGACCCGGAAACAGATTTATCACGTGATGCGTTACTGTGTGTGTGTGTGTGTGAGGTCCAGATTGGTAGAAAAACCAGTGTGATTGAAATAAGTTTTCTGTGTGCTTGTCATGTGATGTTTTTACTGTCAGTTGACAAACCTGTTGCCTGTTTATAAAGTTTGAGTTGGACTCAGTTTGGTTTAAAGTTGTTCTGTTTCATTCCTCCTGACCGCCAGATGGCAGTGCTTTATCACCTGGATTATTCCATGCACACATGCGCAGAGGTCGAGTCTTACACCAACAAAGTCCCACCAGTAGGTGGGACCTGGGTGATGTCAGCAACAGACTCTTTCTCTCCGATTGTTCTGTCTGAGTTATTTTCATTAGTTACTTCATCCAAACCATCAACATGTTTATTAGACCCCATTCCTACCAGGCTGCTCAAGGAAGCCCTACCATTATTTAATGCTTCGATCTTAAATATGATCAATCTATCTTTGTTAGTTGGCTATGTACCACAGGCTTTTAAGGTGGCAGTAATTAAACCATTACTTAAAAAGCCATCACTTGACCCAGCTATCTTAGCTAATTATAGGCCAATCTCCAACCTTCCTTTTCTCTCAAAGATTCTTGAGAGGGTAGTTGTAAAACAGCTAACTGATCATCTGCAGAGGAATGGTCTATTTGAAGAGTTTCAGTCAGGTTTTAGAATTCAGCATAGTACAGAAACAGCATTAGTGAAGGTTACAAATGATCTTCTTATGGCCTCGGACAGTGGACTCATCTCTGTGCTTGTTCTGTTGGACCTCAGTGCTGCTTTTGATACTGTTGACCATACAATTTTATTACAGAGATTAGAGCATGCCATAGGTATTAAAGGCACTGCGCTGCGGTGGTTTGAATCATATTTGTCTAATAGATTACAATTTGTTCATGTAAATGGGAAATCTTCTTCACAGACTAACGTTAATTATGGAGTTCCACAAGGTTCTGTGCTAGGACCAATTTTATTCACTTTATACATGCTTCCCTTAGGCAGTATTATTAGACGGTATTGCTTAAATTTTCATTGTTACGCAGATGATACCCAGCTTTATCTATCCATGAAGCCAGAGGACACACACCAATTAGCTAAACTGCAGGATTGTCTTACAGACATAAAGACATGGATGACCTCTAATTTCCTGCTTTTAAACTCAGATAAAACTTAAGTTATTGTACTTGGCCCCACAAATCTTAGAAACATGGTGTCTAACCAGATCCTTACTCTGGATGGCATTACCCTGACCTCTAGTAATACTGTGAGAAATCTTGGAGTCATTTTTGATCAGGATATGTCATTCAAAGTGCATATTAAACAAATATGTAGGACTGCTTTTTTGCATTTACGCAATATCTCTAAAATCAGAAAGGTCTTGTCTCAGAGTGATGCTGAAAAACTAATTCATGCATTTATTTCCTCTAGGCTGGACTATTGTAATTCATTATTATCAGGTTGTCCTAAAAGTTCCCTAAAAAGCCTTCAGTTAATTCAAAATGCTGCAGCTAGAGTACTGACGGGGACTAGAAGGAGAGAGCATATCTCACCCATATTGGCCTCTCTTCATTGGCTTCCTGTTAATTCTAGAATAGAATTTAAAATTCTTCTTCTTACTTATAAGGTTTTGAATAATCAGGTCCCATCTTATCTTAGGGACCTCGTAGTACCATATCACCCCAATAGAGCGCTTCGCTCTCAGACTGCAGGCTTACTTGTAGTTCCTAGGGTTTGTAAGAGTAGAATGGGAGGCAGAGCCTTCAGCTTTCAGGCTCCTCTCCTGTGGAACCAGCTCCCAATTCAGATCAGGGAGACAGACACCCTCTCTACTTTTAAGATTAGGCTTAAAACTTTCCTTTTTGCTAAAGCTTATAGTTAGGGCTGGATCAGGTGACCCTGAACCATCCCTTAGTTATGCTGCTATAGACGTAGACTGCTGGGGGGTTCCCATGATGCACTGTTTCTTTCTCTTTTTGCTCTGTATGCACCACTCTGCATTTAATCATTAGTGATCGATCTCTGCTCCCCTCCACAGCATGTCTTTTTCCTGGTTCTCTCCCTCAGCCCCAACCAGTCCCAGCAGAAGACTGCCCCTCCCTGAGCCTGGTTCTGCTGGAGGTTTCTTCCTGTTAAAAGGGAGTTTTTCCTTCCCACTGTAGCCAAGTGCTTGCTCACAGGGGGTCGTTTTGACCGTTGGGGTTTTACATCATTATTGTATGGCCTTGCCTTACAATATAAAGCGCCTTGGGGCAACTGTTTGTTGTGATTTGGCGCTATATAAAAAAAAAATTGAAAAAAATTGAATTGAAATAATTCGATTACAAAAAATGTTCGAGGCAAATTCTGTGCCTCAAAGCTTCGTTTAACATTGTAGTACATATGCCAGACCTGTGTGTGGTGCTGCAGTGTCTCCAGAAAAGAAAAACAGAAGAAGACTAGAGCATAACAGCTATTCAAATTAGCAACGATAGCTACACCTTTCCAATACAACACACAGAGTAAAAAAAAAAAATAGCCTTTTAAGAGAAAGACGGTGTTACGGTTTGTGACCGGGTTTTGGAGTTAGACCCAAATGCAGGAACAGTAAGGCAGACAAGGAAGTATAACCAAAAGTTTATTGAACAAGGGGGACTGCGCAGTGGAAGCACAAAACCAGGAGGACCTTGACTGACGGGACAGACAGGGCAACAGGACTGGAACCAGGTGAAGCGAGCCTGCGGAGCTACTGGGACTGGATGTACTGCAAGGGAGACGAGAGGGCTGGCGAGACTGTGCAGGTGCACTTGGACACGCATCTGGACATGGAAATCAACACTAAACTTAAATAGTTCCTTCAGTGATAGAATTCAGGATCGAAGTTCAGTTGCAGTTCAAAATGAGAATATAGTTCAAAATCAAAGTTCAGGATCAAAGTCTCGGTGTGTTCAGAATTTCAGTTCGGCATGACACTCCCCAGAGGCGTGTCCATGTGGCTGGCAGACAGAGTCAGGTGACGGCTGAGGTGCTAAAGCAGAGTCAGAACAGCGGCTCAGCAGCTGCGTGGTGATCAGTTAGTGCATCTGATCACTGAAGGCACAAAATAACTGAACAGTTCAGTCAGTAGAAAAACTACATTACAGTGCAGACTGTTTCAGAAACGGCGCTGACGTGAATAAACTCTGATAACAGAATAACCGCTGATCACGAAGCCACGCGGACAATAACGGGCTCTGATAATTAGCAGCTGATTAATGCGAGGTGCAGCGGGTGAAAAACACACCAGGCAGCCAGTAGATTACATCAAGGTTTAAGCACAACGGCAGGTAGACGGTCGAAGTCCAGGGCCTGGAAGCTCCACTTGACAGGTGCTCTCTAAAGCCCGGAAAACCCCAGGAGGAAAAACAAAACTGGTTACATACTGTTCCTGGAAGTGGCAGTGGAAAAAAACACGATCAGATACTTTCATGAACATGGGAGCCCACAGCAGAGGAGTTGCAACAGAACGTACAGAGCGCGAAGACTCCAGTCCGTAAAAACGCAGCAGGAAAAATTAATGAGCTCGAAGGCTCACAGCGGAAAAAACTTGCAAAGTGAGATGAGCTCCATCTGTGGCGATGGAACGCCAAACAAAGAACACTAAGACAACATAAGACCAGGTTACCGGCTGGGAGCAATGGCATGACACAGCTGGGAACCCGAGGCAACCTGGCTCCAACCCACAGGAACGCGGAGGTTCTTCAGGAGGAAAGCAGCAGATTCTGGCCCCAAACCCGCGATATGTCCAGAGTTAAATCTGGAACAGTGATGAGATGAAAGTCAGCTGTGAGCACTCAGTCAGTGAAAATGCCTATGAGCCGTGAAACACCACTCTGTCCATTCCACGTGCTGACTTGACAGATGGGGCGGAGCCCAAGTGCAGCTCGACAGCCGGCAGCAGAGCTCTGACATCACACACAACAGACGCACCAAGCCACCAGCAAATTCACCCAGTAGCTCCACCTCAGCTTCACCTGAAAACACAGACAAAGACAGAAGCCAGCAGATCAGGCAGGACCAGGGGCAAACCACAACAGATGGTCCACATAGACCTACTGCGCATTTAAAGCAAAACAGTGCATTTGTCTATTTTTAACAAAAAACAGTCAGCCCAGCTGCTGTCTCTCTGCCCGGTGTGAGGGGAGCCCCTAACAGAGCTACAGCTCCGTCCCCAGACACTGTAGCTTGATGGCCTCGATCCGCCCTGATTTAAATAAAATATATTAATCCTCTCTCAACCACAAAAACCCACTTGAGACAGAGACTGCGTTTCCACCCCAGTTGAGAAATTCCTAAGTCATCTGGAGATCTTCAGATAAGTTTTGGAGACATCCCCCGACGGTCCAACACTGCTTCAGCAGAGAAAAACAAGATTATAATTCAAAGTTCTTCAAAGAAAAGCCCTCATTTTTATCAGTGAAGTTTCGGTCATTATGAATTACGTGACATTATAATGGCTTCACGTCAGAATCTGAGCTTCTCCAGGCCGGAAAACCCAAACGTTACGATCAAACTAAGACAGGAACCTCTCAAGCCTGCAAAACCTTCCCCCCATCAATCAATCAATCAATTTTTTTTTATATAGCGCCAAATCACAACAAACAGTTGCCCCAAGGCGCTTTATATTGTAAGGCAAGGCCATACAATAATTATGTAAAACCCCAACGGTCAAAACGACCCCCTGTGAGCAAGCACTTGGCTACAGTGGGAAGGAAAAACTCCCTTTTAACAGGAAGAAACCTCCAGCAGAACCAGGCTCAGGGAGGGGCAGTCTTCTGCTGGGACTGGTTGGGGCTGAGGGAGAGAACCAGGAAAAAGACATGCTGTGGAGGGGAGCAGAGATCGATCACTAATGATTAAATGCAGAGTGGTGCATACAGAGCAAAAAGAGAAAAACAGTGCATCATGGGAACCCCCCAGCAGTCTACGTCTATAGCAGCATAACTAAGGGATGGTTCAGGGTCACCTGATCCAGCCCTAACTATAAGCTTTAGCAAAAAGGAAAGTTTTAAGCCTAATCTTAAAAGTAGAGAGGGTGTCTGTCTCCCTGATCTGAATTGGGAGCTGGTTCCACAGGAGAGGAGCCTGAAAGCTGAAGGCTCTGCCTCCCATTCTACTCTTACAAACCCTAGGAACTACAAGTAAGCCTGCAGTCTGAGAGTGAAGCGTGATGAGTAGAAAGATGTCCTAGCTTTACGGAGGGCTTTTTTATAGAGCAACAGACTATTTTTTCCAGGCTAAGTGAAGATCTTCTAAATTAGTGAGACGCCATTTCCTCTCCAACTTATGGGTTATCTGCTTTAAGCTATGAGTTTGAGTTATACCACGGAGTCAGGCACTTCTGATTTAAAGCTCTCTTTTTCAGAGGAGCTACAGCATCCAAAGTTGTCTTCAATGAGGATGTAAAACTATTGACGAGATACTCTATCTCACTTACAGAGTTTAGGTAGCTACTCTGCACTGTGTTGGTATATGGCATTAGAGAACATAAAGAAGGAATCATATCCTTAAACCTAGTTACAGTGCTTTCTGAAAGACTTCTAGTGTAATGAAACTTATTCCCCACTGCTGGGTAGTCCATCAGAGTAAATGTAAATGTTGTTAAGAAATGATCAGACAGAAGGGAGTTTTCAAGGAATACTGTTAAGTCTTCTATTTCCATACCATAAGTCAGAACAAGATCTAAGATATGATTAAAGTGGTGGGTGGAGTCATTTACATTTTGAGCAAAGCCAGTAGAGTCTAATAATAGATTAAATGCAGTGTTGAGGCTGTCATTCTCAGCATCTGTGTGGATGTTAAAATCGCCCACTATAATTATCTTATCTGAGCTAAGCACCAAGTCAGACAAAAGGTCTGAAAATTCAGAGAAACTCACAGTAACGACCAGGTGGACGATAGATAGCAACAAATAAAACTGATTTTTGGGACTTCCAATTTGGATGGACAAGACTAAGAGTCAAGCTTTCAAATGAATTAAAGCTCTGTCTGGGTTTTTGATTAATTAATAAGCTGGAATGGAAGATTGCTGCTAATCCTCCTTCTCGGCCCGTGCTACGAGCATTCTGACAGTTAGTGTGACTCGGGGGTTTTGACTCATTTAAACTAACATATTCATCCTGCTGTAACCAGGTTTCTGTAAGGCAGAATAAATCAATATGTTGATCAATTATTATATCATTTACCAACAGGGACTTAGAAGAGAGAGACCTAATGTTTAATAGACCACATTTAACTGTTTTATTCTGTGGTGCAGTTGAAGGTGCTATATTATTTTTTCTTTTTGAATTTTTATGCTTAAATAGATTTTTGCTGGTTATTGGTGGTCTGGGAGCAGACACCGTCTCTACGGGGATGGGGTAATGAGGGGATGGCAAGGGGAGAGAAGCTGCAGAGAGGTGTGTAAGACTACAACTCTGCTTCCTGGTCCCAACCCTGGATAGTCACGGTTTGGAGGATTTAAGAAAATTGGCCAGATTTCTAGAAATGAGAGCTGCTCCATCCAAAGTGGGATGGAAGCTTTTCCCCAGAAGCTTTGCCAATTATCTATGAAGCCCACCTCATTTTTTGGACACCACTCAGACAGCCAGCAATTCAAGGAGAACATGCGGCTAAACATGTCACTCCCGGTCCGATTGGGGAGGGGCCCAGAGAAAACTACAGAGTCCGACATTGTTTTTGCAAAGTTACACACCGATTCAATGATAATTTTAGTGACCTCCGATTGGCGTAACCGGGTGTCATTACTGCCGACGTGAATTACAATCTTACCAAATTTACGCTTAGCCTTAGCCAGCAGTTTCAAATTTCCTTCAGTGTCGCCTGCTCTGGCCCCCGGAAGACAATTGACTATGGTTGCTGGTGTCGCTAACTTCACATTTCTCAAAACAGAGTCGCCAATAACCAGAGTTTGATCCTCGGCGGGTGTGTCGTCGAGTGGGGAAAAACGGTTAGAAATGTGAACGGATTGGCGGTGTACACGGGGCTTCTGTTTAGAACTACGCTTCCTTCTCACAGTCACCCAGTCGGCCTGCTTTCCCGACTGCTCGGGATCTGCCAGAGGGAAACTAACGGCGGCTAAGCTACCTTGGTCTGCACCGACTACAGAGGCCTGGCTAGCTGTAGAATTTTCCACGGTGCGGAGCCGAGTCTCCAATTCGCCCAGCCTGGCCTCCAAAGCTATGAATAAGCTACACTTATTACAAGTACCGTTACTGCTAAAGAAGGCCGAGGAATAACTAAACATTTCACACCCAGAGCAGAAAAGTGCAGGTGAGACAGGAGAAGCCGCCATGCTAAATCGGCTAAGAGCTAGTAGCTGCGCTAAGCTAGCGGATTCCTAAAAACACGCAAAGTGAATAATGTGCAAATAATTTAGAGGTGATTCAGCAGAAGGAGTGCTTTAGTTAAGACACGTGAAGATTACACTGGGAAACAAATCGTTATCTAGATAACTAGATCAATCTAACTGCGCAGATTAAACAGCTAACAGATACAGAAAAACACCGCTGTGCTCCGGAACAGGAAGTGATACAATACCGCTGTGAGAGCCAACCACCAGTGGTCGTAAACTTTGTCTTGACAATCAGCTTTTATCTTGAGTTTAAAGCAAATAAAAGACCTTTGGTTTGAAATAAAATTTGAGATCAGTATTTCTTTCTTTGATATCTAAAGACTTAATAATGTTGGTTGCATTTATTATTCAAACAAAATGCTTTGCATGTAATCATTCCAGTCTATTGATATGTGCTCCTTGCAACTGATGTATCTAAGTGAATCTTCCTGCATTATCTAAAATGTTGATGCTGATGTTGAAGTACTCTGTTTATCCAAAGGATGTGTTCAAGTGTCTATTAATAATGATGTGTCCATTTGAGTGTCTTAGAACAAATAGTATTTCAAATTAATTGTGTTTAAATAGTTGAAACTTTTGAGTCTGTTCTGAGGACATGAAGACCCTGTGAGATTACACACACCCGAAATGGGCAGAGTTTGGTGACATCAGTCCCCTTTAAAAGTTAGAACAGAGTCTTTGCTCTCTTCTCCGCCGGCAACTCTTTCTTCTCTCTTCCTTAACGCTTAATTTTATTTTGGGCCAGGAGCCCATTGCTAACCATTGCTAAGCTACCACGTGGCATTCTTTCATTCATTCATTCTTTCCTTTTGGCAAAATTTTAACCTGACGCTTTAAGGTGCGTCAAGTCTTTTGAATTTTTAAGAGAACTTCCGAGCTGAGCTTTTCAAATTAAGAGCGAATTTACAGAAAAGCGACTTCTCCTTTTCATAATTTTCAACGCTTTTAAAGTTTTATTTTTTTAATTCACAAAAACTTTAATTTGGCTCCAACAATTTTTAAGCTACCAGACACCATTTTCAACAAACAGCTTCTACCTCTGGGTTCCTGCAAGCTGACAACAGAGCTGATTTCAAACCAGCAGTGAACTGCGGGCAAAGCCAGCCGACCCAAGCCCTGGGATCACTCGGGGACACCTCTGAGTCAGTCCCTCAGACCCAGGTGAGCTCATGCTGCCCAGAGCAGAAATATCGACAACGGACGGACAGAACCAACCCTCCAACAGCTGCTAACTGACCCAGTCGAGGCTCCATGAAAGAAGTTTGTTGTCAGTGGATACAGGTGGCTCATCCTTTTTCTTTTACAACATTCATGTAATATTTTTTTCATCACTAAATTCCAATCAGATTTATTTACCTAAAGTTTTAAGCTTCACCTCTTTCTTCCAACGTCTCATGAGTAAGAAAATTGTTTCCATGAATGAACCTATTTTCAATCACTGTCCAGTAAATGCCAGTAAAATGTTCGTCTTGTATAAATTGTAAATAAATTGTAAATATTTTCTACTGTGGTTTATTTTGTGTACAGAAGGAAGCTTTTGGTCAACCGTATCGTCAGAATTCATGACTTTCAGATCAGAGATTAAATTAAGTCAAGATGGCTTAATTCATTTGAGACTGATGGATTAATGTTTAAATTATAGTACTTGTGCTATATAAAATCAAAAATAGGTGGTGCCCCATTACTGATTAAATAAGTATTAAACCCTAAATTAATTATTTTGGTGACCCATTACATTGGGCCTAGCCCAGTCTAATTTGATTTGGGAGTTTAACTACTTATTCACTATAAATTGCTACATGCCTCTGGTTCCCCGTGTGTGAGCCGATTCAGTACTAAACTTATTTTATTAAATAAATGTGTTTGGTCCCCGTTGCGAGCCCTGAATATCTGTAAAGCAAAGTGTCTCCAAATAAAATAAACGAATAAATAAAAATAAATGCTACATTATTCTGGCACGCCGGTGTGAGGCGATTCAGTAAATAATTAATAAATTTATTCCAATAAATTTATTAATATCGATACATTATTTTGGTGCTCTTGTGTGGAGGCATAAAGATTTAAATTAAAAACGCTACAACAGGCTGACAAACAGTTTCAGAAAGACCATCCTCTCAGCAAAAGTCCACTCTTTCAACTGTTTTGCTCAGACTCTCACTGAATGTTTCGCTTTTTAATTTTCGTTATTCGTTAATTTTCGCAACGCTTCACAAACACTGTAACAAAATAAAAAACTGGCATTGAGGCTTGCATGTTCAACCTCCAGCTGATATGCATCTGCTGAATCATAAAGAGGGATTTAAAAAAAAAAATCATGCAGGGACCCAGTCCACCAACATAAAAAAAGAAAACTTTAAAATGGTTAATAAAACAAAACAGACACATCCCATCGCCATTTCATCAAAATGTCAATGCTTTAGTGCAACATCATTGTGCCATTGCTTAGGGAGAGCCCTGGACTATTGATGATGTTTAAAAACGCAAAAGTACTTTTTATCTTGATTAGTCGCCAGAATAATCAATAGAATACGCAATTACTAAACTAATCGATAGCTGCAGCCCTATGGCCTGCGCAATTTCCTAACAAAATGAATTAAGAGTAAAAAGCATAGTAACATACTATGCCGGTATGCTGGACTTGAAAGTCTCCACAGAATCTGACTGTTTGATTGGTGCAGGGAGATCATTCCACAGAACAGGGGCACGATAAGAGAAAGATCTATGACCTGCAGACTCTTTATTCACCCTAGGGACGCTAAGTAGTCCTGCACCTTGTGAATGCAAAACCCACGCCGGTACATAGGGTTTAATTAGGTCAGCGAGGTAGGGAGGTGCCAGTCCATGAATAATTTTATAGGTTAGTAGCAGAACCTTAAAATCTGATCTCACTGGGACAGGAAGCCAGTGAAGAGACGCCAAAACGGGTGTAATGTGGTCAAACTTTCTGCTTCATGTCAGAAGTCTGGCTGCAGCATTTTGAACCAATTGGAGAGCCCTAATGCTGGACTGCGGTAAACCAGAAAATAGAACATTGCAGTGGTCCAATCTAGAAGAGACAAACACATGAATCAGGGTCTCAGCATCAGCCATAGACAGGATGGGACGAATCTTCACTATATTTTGCAGGTGGAAGAAAGTAGTCCTCGTAATATTTCTAATGTGGAGGTCAAAGGACAACGTAGGATCAAAAATTACCCCAAGGTTCCTCACTTTGTCAGTGTGATGTATGACACATGAACCTAGGCTCAGCGTTAGCTGGTCAAATTGATGCTAATATCTCGCTGGACCCAGAACCATCATTTCAGTCTTATCAGAATTTGAAAGTAGGAAGTTTCTAGACATCCAGCATCTCAATGATGCAAGGCAGTCTTCTAAGGATTTTATGTAGATGAGATGACCAGTAGTTATCAGCATATATAACTGAGTATCATCTGCATAGCAGTGAAAGGTAACCCCAAAATGCCACAATATGTGCCCAAGGGGTGCTATATAAAGGGAGAAAAGCCTAAGACGGACCCCTGTGGAACCCCAAATTTCATGTCACTAAGCTTAGAGGTAGTTTTAATGGTACAAAACAGTGAGAACAACTGGTCAGGTATGATGTCAACCATGCAAGCGCAGTCCCAGTAATCCCAAAATGATTGTCCAGCCTATCGAGTAGAATATGATGATCCACGGTATCAAACGCAGCACTGAGGTCTAACAGCACCAGAACCGTAGTGGTGTCCAAATCCATTGCAAGCAGAAGATCATTCACCACTTTAGTGAGAGTCGTCTCTGTGGAATGATATTTTCTGAAAGCAGACTGCAGTGACTCAGAGATTATTCTCAGTAAGATAGTCTACGAGCTGTCGTGAAACCACTTTTTCCAGAATTTTAGACCAAAATGATAGATTTGATATCGGCTGATAGTTTTTCAATACACGAGGGTCATGATTAGATTTCTTAAGTAATGGTTTAATCACTGCAGATTTGTGACACTTAGGAACAGATCCAGAAGTTAATGAGCGATTAATAATTTCCAGCACAGTTGGCCCAAGAGTGGGCCACAAAGAGAGTGTTTTTAGCTCTTTTCCTACAGCACTTGTTTTGTCACAGGCTGTGTTTGCCCACTGCTCTGTGTGTAGCTTTCCACAGTAGCTCAGGGCTACTTTGCCATTTGGTGGCTTACATTTGTAACACCTCTTGTCAGTTTGTGGGCTGTGAGTGCCACCGCTCACTACTGCTCTTAGAATTAACATCTGGGTGTGAGCCTGGGACACTGAGTGCTCTCGCTTGCTGCACCCCAAAATTTTGTCTCTGTTACTGCTGCACCCGCACGTGCTAATGTCTACTGCATTGGTGCATATGTGTAATAGCTGTCTGGCGCCTCTGAGCCCAGAAGATGGCCATACTTTATGCCCATCCTGTCTCAGACATGGACACTTGAAACAAGCACTCACAGACAATGCTTCCTTCAACTGTGTTTCTGTGCCATTGACTGACAGATTGGCTAGACTGTCCAGGCTTGAGGCAGAGATGTCCTCTGTGACACTGGCACCACACTCACGTCAGCGACCACATGCTGAGCACCTTAGTGCTACGGCGAAGAAGGGTGCCCATGACTTTAACTTGTCTGATAAGGTTGACAACCTGGCCTCTGAATTTGCTCAGATAGTCATTGCTTCTTTCTCTGCAGTCTCCTGAATCTTCTGCTGCTCTTCTCACAGAGCAGTTGACACCTTCCTGTGACTATAGTGAGGAGGGGCTGACTAACACCCCCACCCCACCACTGCCAGCCATCGTGATGATGACTGGCCGGCATTATCACGTATTACGGCGTCAATTTATCATGATGAATTGATTCATCATGAAGCTGTACAATTGGGGATATAAAATCCAAAACTTGCACTGTGCGCAATTTCTCCAATCACAGCCACAGAAGCCTAAAACTTCTTCTGGGTTGTCTGGGTGTCTTGGTGGCTGTCCTCACTCTTCTCCTTCTTGCACAGTCACTTAGTTTTTGTGAACTGCCTACTCCACACAGATTTACCACAGAGTGTCATACTGTTTGTATTTCTTCATAACTGATGTAAATAAAGTTCAAGACATATTCAGTGATTTGGAAATGTTCATGTATCCATCCCCTGACTTGTCTGAAGAAAACTGGCAATAAAACTGATTATTTACATTTTTTTTTTTTTATACCAAAGGGGCTGATTACTTATGCAACCCATCATCTTGGCTTTTATATTTTTAATTAATTTATATCAGGTTGTAGAGATTTACTTTAAGAAAGATAATTTTTTTAATTTCTGTATTGAGAAGCCTGATTTACTTTTTGTATTTAAAATGTTATAAACAAATTCAAATGTGTGAAATACCAAGGGGCTGAATACTTTTGCAAGCCACTGTATGATTCAAGGGTGATTCTTTAACTACAGGCACTATTGACCTTGTAAATGTAATTTCCACCACACCATTGCCTTACAATATAAAGCGCCTTGGGGCAACTGTTTGTTGTGATTTGGCGCTATATACATGTGCTCTGATGTCACTGTTTATCTCCATAGAAACTACCCAAACAATCTTTCATACAAACTGTTTAAAGGGACATTACAGTGTTGTGGTGGAAATTACGGCAATAGTGTGGGACAACTACATTTTGTTTAACAAAAATCACAACAGTTGTATGACATTGAATACCCAAATTATGTTTTGATTATTTTACTGATATTTTATTCAGAGATATTTTAAAACATTAGAAAAAATGTTTCTTTACCATTCATTTTTATCATTGAAGATCAAAAGTCTGGGTGTGGGACAAGCACAAAACGACAATATTTGCATATAATGATGCTGAAAAAAGGTGAAAAAGTCATCATAGACTACTAGAACAAATTTCTTAACACACTTTCATTGTAAAGATAACTATAAAAGTGTGAAATTTCCCCTTTTTTCTGTTTTTCATACAATATGATCAAAGGACATAATAAGTGCCCGTAGTCTAAGAATCACCCTCAAATATTATTTACACTGCACTCGAACATTCTGCAAGTGTATGAATAACAATTTTTACCAAGGAATGCACAAACAAATTCTAAAAAAGTGTTTGTTCCCCTTTAAGTCCATTCAGTGCTTAGATTTTCTAACAGAGTGCAGATTGTTCTCTGGCTGATAAGACCAAAGGTCTCAGACAAACAAGCCTGCGGTATCTGCAGGTTAACGTGTCGGCAGGTCTTATCCAGCCAGGCTGGTTTCCGTGGAGACTGAGCTGCTCATTCAGAGCTTAAGACTTAATTCAGGAAAACTATTTAGTTCAGTTATTCTCCTTTTACATTAATTAGTTGTCATGAAGTTATTTTAATGTAAAGTGTCCAAAAGAGCTGGTGTAACTGTGAAGAGCTACAGCTCTGTTAGAGTGGTTAAGTTTTTATCGAATTTAATCTGATTTAAAGGTACTGGATGTCTCATTAGGACAGAGGAAGGAAGACAAGGAGAGTTGGAGGCAGAATGAAGATGCCCAGGAAAGCATAAGGAGAAAGAGGTTGGCAGAAAAAGAATTGGGATAGTCGGAGAGATGAAGAAAATAGACAGGAGTGCAAGGAGATACGGCGTAAGGCGAAAAGTGAAGTAAAGGCATTTAACAAATTGTACAAGTACAACGGTAAGGAAGGAAAAAAGGACTTGTACTGATTGGTCAGACAAAGGGACAGGGCTGGAAAGGATGTGCAGCAGGTTAGAGTGGTCAAAGATACACATGGCAACGTGAGGGAGAATCGGAGGATGAAGTGAGGGACGCTCGGCTTGAGAAACAGGAGTTCCGAGGAGCAAATGGTGATTTTTTTTTTTGCCACACTCCTAAATGCTTGGAAAACCTAATGGGAGGGCGTCATGAACCTAGAACAGGAATTATAGATCCCATTGGTTCTGGGACTTCCTTGTCATCGCTCAGAAGGATGTGGACATGGAGCATATCAGCGTGACATCTGAACTAAATGACTCATTTCTATAGTAACCCAGCCTCAGGTTAACAAAAAGATGAAGTGTTTTATGTGATCTCCTCTTTCCTCTGTTTGTAGCAAGCTCAGTGGATTTCCTGATGAGTGATGGAGACGATGACGGCTCCTTCTTGTCTCTGCCGACTACTGCTTTTTCACAGCGCCCCTCTCTGAACGCCGAGCTCGCCGAGCCAAACTCCGCGAGCCAGCAGCTCCTCATCCAGGTAAAGACCAGAAGGAAGCGGCTTCGCCTAAGACCGAAGGGAGAGAGCGGAGTAATAAATCAAATCAAATCAATTTCATTTATATAGCGCCAAATCACAACAAACAGTTGCCCCAAGGCGCTTCACATTGTAAGGCAAAGCCATACAATAATTACAGAAAAACCCCAACTGTCAAAACGACCCCCTGTGAGCAAGCACTTGGCAACAGTGGGAAGGAAAAACTCCCTTTTAACAGGAAGAAACCTCCAGCAGAACCAGGCTCAAGGAGGGGCAGTCTTCTGCTGGGACTGGTTGGGGCTGAGGGAGAGAACCAAGAAAAAGACATGCTGTGGAGGGAAGCAGAGATCAATCACTAATGATTAAATGCAGAGTGGTGCATACAGAGCAAAAAGAGAAACACTCAGTGCATCACGGGAACCCCCCAGCAGTCTAAGTCTATAGCAGCATAACTAAGGGATGGTTCAGGGTCACCTGATCCAGCCCTAACTGTAAGCTTTAGCAAAAAGGAAAGTTTTAAGCCTAATCTTAAAAGTAGAGAGGGTGTCTGTCTCCCTGATCTGAATTGGGAACTGGTTCCACAGGAGAGGAGCCTGAAAGCTGAAGGCTCTGCCTGCCATTCTACTCTTACAAACCCTAGGAACTACAAGTAAGTCTGCAGTCTGAGAGCGAAGCGCTCTATTGGGGTGATATGGTACTATGAGGTCCCTAAGATAAGATGGGACCTGATTATTCAAAACCTTATAAGTAAGAAGAAGAATTTTAAATTCTATTCTAGAATTAACAGGAAGCCAATGAAGAGAGGCCAATATGGGTGAGATATGCTCTCTCCTTCTAGTCCCCGTCAGTACTCTAGCTGCAGCATTTTGAATTAACTGAAGGCTTTTCAGGGAACTTTTAGGACAACCTGATAATAATGAATTACAATAGTCCAGCCTAGAGGAAATAAATGCATGAATTAGTTTTTCAACATCACTCTGAGACAAGACCTTTCTAATTTTAGAGATATTGCGCAAATGCAAAAAAGCAGTCCTACATATTTGTTTAATATGCGCATTGAATGACATATCCTGATCAAAAATGACTCCAAGATTTCTCACAGTATTACTAGAGGTCAGGGTAATGCCATCCAGAGTAAGGATCTGGTTAGACACCATGTTTCTAAGATTTGTGGGGCCAAGTACAATAACTTCAGTTTTATCTGAGTTTAAAAGCAGGAAATTAGAGGTCATCCATGTCTTTATGTCTGTAAGACATTCCTGCAGTTTAACTAATTGGTGTGTGTCCTCTGGCTTCATGGATAGATAAAGCTGGGTATCATCTGCGTAACAATGAAAATTTAAGCAATGCTGTCTAATAATACTGCCCAAGGGAAGCATGTATAAAGTGAATAAAATTGGTCCTAGCACAGAACCTTGTGGAACTCCATAATTAACCTTAGTCTGTGAAGAAGATTCCCCATTTACATGAACAAATTGTAATCTATTAGATAAATATGATTCAAACCACCGCAGCGCAGTGCCTTTAATACCTATGGCATGCTCTAATCTCTGTAATAAAATTTTATGGTCAACAGTATCAAAAGCAGCACTGAGGTCTAACAGAACAAGCACAGAGATGAGTCCACTGTCTGAGGCCATAAGAAGATCATTTGTAACCTTCACTAATGCTGTTTCTGTACTATGATGAATTCTAAAACCTGACTGAAACTCTTCAAATAGACCATTCCTCTGCAGATGATCAGTTAGCTGTTTTACAACTACCCTTTCAAGAATTTTTGTGAGAAAAGTAAGGTTGGAGATTGGCCTATAATTAGCTAAGATAGCTGGGTCAAGTGATGGCTTTTTAAGTAATGGTTTAATTACTGCCACCTTAAAAGCCTGTGGTACATAGCCAACTAATAAAGATAGATTGATCATATTTAAGATCAAAGCATTAATTAACGGTAGGGCTTCCTTGAGCAGCCTGGTAGGAATGGGGTCTAATAGACATGTTGATGGTTTGGAGGAAGTAACTAATGAAAATAACTCAGACAGAACAATCAGAGAGAAAGAGTCTAACCAAATACCGGCATTACTGAAAGCAGCCAAAGAGAACGATATGTCTTTGGGATGGTTATGTGTTGGGAAAGTGTAGTGACAAGGACCCACAACAGGGGGCGTAAATGAACGGACAATGGAAGGAGTCAAATTATAACACTTTACTGTTGTGAATGTCACAACCAAACACAGCAGATTCAGAATGTGCAACAGTCAATTAATAAAGGTGTCGTGTGGGCAGGCTCGACGATAGGAGACGCCCGTCTGGAAACGAACCGGAACCACACGATTTCCACCGCCACCTGAACCCGAGGAATACTGGAGCCGCCAAGTCCCGGAGTCCCCAGGTGGCCACCTTCCCGGTGTGTCGGATCTGGTACTGCTGGCAGAAAGCAAAAGACAGTCAAAGGGTGGGTGTGTGAACACCCAGTAACAATGGTGGGAATGCCACCTCCACCTCTCACTCAACACGTTGCAGCGGTCTCAGATGAAAAGGAGCGCCGTCTTGCACAGCCTCCGCAAAAACGACCCGTTCTCCTGCAAACACTCACAATAACAGATTTATAAATCACAAAAGGCTGAGAGTATTACCTCCAGATGAAGATGATATCTCGGCAGTTTGGTGGAGGTGTCTTCCTGCTTTTATACCAGATGTCACGGATGATGGGTGACAGCTGTCACCACGGCTTGTTCCTGAGGCGGCAGCGCCCTCTCGTGCCTGAAGCCTGCACTTCAGGCAGGGCGCCTTCTGGTGGTGGGCCAGCAGTACCTCCTCTTCAGCGGCCCACACAACAGTTATGAGTAATTTTTTCTCTAATAGTTAAAATTTTATTAGCAAAGAAAGTCATGAAGTCATTACTAGTTAAAGTTAAAGGAATACTCGGCTCAATAGAGCTCTGACTCTGTCAGCCTGGCTACAGTGCTGAAAAGAAACCTGGGGTTGTTCTTATTTTCTTCAATTAGTGATGAGTAGTAAGATGTCCTAGCTTTACGGAGGGCTTTTTTATAGAGCAACAGACTTTTTCCAGGGCAAGTGAAGATCTTCTAAATTAGTGAGACGCCATTTCCTCTCCAACTTACGGGTTATCTGCTTTAAGCTGCGAGTTTGTGAGTTATACCACGGAGTCAAGCATTTCTGATTTAAGGCTCTCTTTTTCAGAGGAGCTACAGCATCCAAAGTTGTGCTCAATGAGGATGTAAAACTATTGACGAGATAATCTATCTCACTCACAGAGTTTAGGTAGCTACTCTGCACTGTGCTGGTATATGGCATTGAAGAACATAACAAAGAAGAAATCATACCCTTAAACCTAGTTACAGCGCTTTCAGAAAGACTTCTACTGTAATGAAACTTATTTCCCACTGCTGGGTAGTTCATTAAAGTAAATGTAAATATTATTAAGAAATGATCAGACAGAAGGGGGTTTTCAGGGAATACTGTTAATTCTTCAATTTCCATACCATAAGTCAAAACAAGATCTAAAGTGTGGTTAAAGTGGTGGGTGGACTTATTTACATTTTGAGCGAAGCCAACTGAATCTAATAATAGATTAAATGCAGTGTTGAGGCTGTCATTCTCAGCATCTATGTGGATGTTAAAATCGCCCACTATAATTATCTTATCTGAGCTAAGCACTAAGACAAAAGGTCTGAAAATTCAGAGAAACTCACAGTAACGACCAGGTGGACGATAGATAACAACAAATAAAACTGGTTTTTGGGACTTCCAATTTGGATGGACAAGACTAAGAGTCAAGCTTTCAAATGAATTAAAGCTCTGTCTGGGTCTTTGATAAATTAATAAGCTGGAATGGAAGATTGCTGCTAATCCTCCGTCTCGGCCCATGCTACGAGCATTCTGGCAGTTAGTGTGACTCGGGGGTGTTGACTCATTTAAACTAACATATTCATCCTGCTGTAACCAGGTTTCTGTAAGGCAGAATAAATCAATATGTTGATCAATTATTATATCATTTACTAACAGGGACTTAGAAGATAGAGACCTAATGTTTAATAGACCACATTTAACTGTTTGTCTGTGGTGCAGTTGAAGGTGCTATATTATTTTTTCTTTTTGAATTTTTATGGTTAAATAGATTTTTACTGGTTATTGGTGGTCTGGGAGCAGGCACCGTCTGTACGGGGATGGCAGGGGGAGAGAAGCTGCAGAGAGGTGTGTAAGACTACAACTCTGCTTCCTGGTCCCAACCCTGGATAGTCACGGTTTGGAGGATTTAAGAAAATTGGCCAGATAATAAAACATTAAGCCTTCAGGCTGCCTGTGATCCAGGAATGGCGCTGAGGTGGGTGTGGCCAGAGCCACATGAGAACATAATGAGAACATGGTACAAGTGGAAAAAGTGGTTAAAAGACTAAACTGCAGACTCATCTTGTTCCTCTTTAAAATCAACCACACGCAGTTTAAAAATGGCATCAGGCTGAAAATGAACTCAGACATATTCAGTGACTTGGAAATGTGTCCGTCCACTGACCTCTCTAAAGAAATGTCTGTATTTACTGGTGAAAAGAGACTGACAGTACGGAAAAATGTCTGTAGTTCCTAAATAGTTTGTGCAAAATCTGTTCACTCCTTTGAGTTAAACCTGAAAGTCGACACAACAAACACATTTGGATTGTTTCAGTTCACCTCCATTGTGGTATACAGAGACGGGGGGGGTTCCTGTCCAAATAGTTATCGACCTGTGTGTGTGTGTGTGTGTGTGTGTGTGTGTGTGTGTGTCCGTCCATCCACTAATGGCTGCTGGTAAGTTCAGATGGCGACACGCCTGTCGAACTGGATGAATCAGCTTTGTGCTCAGTTTTCACACCTTTTAAACCAAATAGAACGTGCACACACCCCAAAAGCATTTGTGCTGCTCTTTCTGCGGCTGCCGTCAAATTGTAAAACAAACCAGGAAGCACGGCCTCCATAACTGAAAAGCGTGGCGGGGGAAATGGCTTCTTCATGCCTGGTGTTCCTGAATAACTGATGTTTGGCGTCATTAATTTGTTTCTTTATTTTAGACATTACAAGACAAAGTTTGTGCATTCAAGGCGCGTCTTCGCTCTGAAGAAGTTGCACGCCGTCTGCTGCTCCAGCAGCTGCAGCAGCTGAGCGTCCACGACACGACGTGCAGCAGTGACGGCGTCGAGGTGCTGGATGCCACGCCCACAGGTGAGCAGATATATTTTCAAGATGTCATCTAAACGTAGGCGTCATCCAATATTCAAAGCTGTAAATTACAGCATCAAACATTTCTGCATGTTGACTTCAAGATATCTTTGTCATTGTGCAGTCACGTGAACAATGAAATGATTGAAAGCAACTTCTGTAAGGTGCAGAAGTTAAAAAAAAAAAAAAAAAGTAGGCAAACAAAGAAATGAAAGGCATGTACAGTGTTGCACATCAAGGTTAAGTGCACGTGCATTCATGTCCTTCCAAGAGTGACCTTGCCAGGTCACTCTTGGAAAAGAGATGTCAATCTCAATGAGTTTTTTACCTGGGTAAATAAAGGAAATGAATGAATGAATGTCCGTTATATTAAAGGTGCATATGAAGTGTTCGAACAGCTCACGGGAAGAAACTGTCTGGTTTTACTCTGTGTGACCTCGTACCTCTTAGCAAAGGGCAGCGTGCTGAACAGGTTGTGGTTGAGGTGGAAGTGGACAGCTCATCACTTTTTCTGCAGTTCTTGTCACCCTCTGCACTCTCTTTCTGTCAGCCACTGTGCAGCCAGCGTATCACACAGAAACACCACACACAGGCACGCTGCCAACCGTGGCGCGGAAAAAGTCACAAGTAGGTTTGACTGCAGTTTGTAAGGACCCTCAGGAAGTGGAGACGTTGCTGGGCCTTCTTCACAAGGGCAGATGTTTGCTGACTTCGAGAGATCGTCAGAGATTTGGGTCCCCAGTAACTTGAAGGTGGAAACCCTCTCAACAAAGTCTCCTCTTATGCAAAGGGGGGGGGGGGGGGGGTTGCGCCTACTAAAGCTCATGGCCACTTGTTTTGTGTGTATGTGTGTGTGTAGTAAGAGTTGGATTGTTCCTGTTCCACCACTCGGTCAGCCGCTGCACCTCGTCCCTGTAGGTTGAGTCCTCATCCTTAATCAGCCCCCCCACCAGCATGGTGTCGTACAGTAGAGTGACCATATTTTGATTACCGAAAACCAGGGCACTCAGTCCAGCAATGAGATATTCAAGTGATACTTGAAGTTTACTCAAAGATGCTCAGAGAAGAAAAACGATGAAAACCAGGACATTTTCATTACTTTCTAAAAAAAATTTCAATTTATTTCATTTATATAGCACCAAATCACAACAAAGTTGCCTCAAGGCGCTTCACATGAGTAAAGGCTAACCTAACTAACCCAGAGCAAGAACACAGGTGACAGTGGTAAGAAAAAACTCCCTCTGATGATTAGAGGAAGAAACCTCAAGCAGACCAGACTCAGAGGGGTGACCCTCTGCTTGGGCCATGATATAGACATAAATTATAAAACAACTTACAAAATGAATATACAGGAAATGTTGCCAGTGTACAGGACAGGAGGGTTACAGAAACAGACACCACACCCATCTCTGGATGGAGCTGCACCTTAAACAGAGAGAAAAAACAGAATCAGGCATCAGAAAGACAACAAATACAGTATAATTTGTCAGCATTAAACAAAACAGAAGAAATACTAATGTGATCGCCGGCCACTAGCCCTAAGCTTCACTAACAGACCCAGACTTTAGATAAAGTTGAGGCCGCGGCCCGCTTCGTTTACTAATAAAATTAATTAAGAGTAAAAAGCATAGAAACATACTGTACCAGTATGCTGCCATATGAAAAGGAAAATAAGTGCGTCTTAAGTCTGGACTTGAAAGTCTCCACAGAATCTGACTGTTTTATTGATGCAGGGAGATCATTCCACAGAACAGGGGCATGATAAGAGAAAGCTCTGTGACCCACAGACTTCTTATAAACCCTTTTGACACAAAGTAGTCCTGCACCTTGAGAACGCAAAGCCAGAGCTGGTACGTAGGGTTTAATTAGGTCAGCTAGGTAGGGAGGTGCCAGTCTGAAAAATTTTATAGACTAGTAGCAGAACCTTAAAATCTTATCTCACTGGATAGGAAGCGAGTGAACAGATGCCAGAATGGGTGTAATGTTGTTTAAACTTTCTGCTTCGTGTCAGAAGTCTGGCAGCAGCATTTTGAACCAATTGGAGAGCCCTAATGCTGGACTGTGGTAAACCAGAAAATAGAACATTGGAGTAGTCCAGTCTAGAAGAGACAAACGCATGAATCAGGGTCTCAGCATCAGCCATAGACAGGATGGGATGAATCTTCACTATATTTCATAGGTGAAAGAAAGCAGTCCTTGCAATATCTCTAATGTGGAGGTCAAAGGACAACGTAGGATCAAAAATTACCCCAAGGTTCCTCACTTTGTCAGTGTGATATATGACACATGAGCCTAGGCTAAGCATTAGCTGGTCAAATTGATGCTGATGTCTACCTGGACCAAGAACCATCATTTCAGTATTATGTAGGAAGTTGCTAGACAAATCATTGATGTAAGGCAGTCTTTTACAGATTTTATGTGGATCAATCAATCAATCAATCAATTTTTTTTATATAGCGCCAAATCACAACAAACAGTTGCCCCAAGGCGCTTTATATTGTAAGGCAAGGCCATACAATAATTATGTAAAACCCCAACGGTCAAAACGACCCCCTGTGAGCAAGCACTTGGCTACAGTGGGAAGGAAAAACTCCCTTTTAACAGGAAGAAACCTCCAGCAGAACCAGGCTCAGGGAGGGGCAGTCTTCTGCTGGGACTGGTTGGGGCTGAGGGAGAGAACCAGGAAAAAGACATGCTGTGGAGGGGAGCAGAGATCGATCACTAATGATTAAATGCAGAGTGGTGCATACAGAGCAAAAAGAAAAAGAAACAGTGCATCATGGGAACCCCCCAGCAGTCTACGTCTATAGCAGCATAACTAAGGGATGGTTCAGGGTCACCTGATCCAGCCCTAACTATAAGCTTTAGCAAAAAGGAAAGTTTTAAGCCTAATCTTAAAAGTAGAGAGGGTGTCTGTCTCCCTGATCTGAATTGGGAGCTGGTTCCACAGGAGAGGAGCCTGAAAGCTGAAGGCTCTGCCTCCCATTCTACTCTTACAAACCCTAGGAACTACAAGTAAGCCTGCAGTCTGAGAGCGAAGCGCTCTATTGGGGTAATATGGTACTACGAGGTCCCTAAGATAAGATGGGACCTGATTATTCAAAACCTTATAAGTAAGAAGAAGAATTTTAAATTCTATTCTAGAATTAACAGGAAGCCAATGAAGAGAGGCCAATATGGGTGAGATATGCTCTCTCCTTCTAGTCCCCGTCAGTACTCTAGCTGCAGCATTTTGAATTAACTGAAGGCTTTTTAGGGAACTTTTAGGACAACCTGATAATAATGAATTACAATAGTCCAGCCTAGAGGAAATAAATGCATGAATTAGTTTTTCAGCATCACTCTGAGACAAGACCTTTCTGATTTTAGAGATATTGCGTAAATGCAAAAAAGCAGTCCTACATATTTGTTTAATATGCACTTTGAATGACATATCCTGATCAAAAATGACTCCAAGATTTCTCACAGTATTACTAGAGGTCAGGGTAATGCCATCCAGAGTAAGGATCTGGTTAGACACCATGTTTCTAAGATTTGTGGGGCCAAGTACAATAACTTCAGTTTTATCTGAGTTTAAAAGCAGGAAATTAGAGGTCATCCATGTCTTTATGTCTGTAAGACAATCCTGCAGTTTAGCTAATTGGTGTGTGTCCTCTGGCTTCATGGATAGATAAAGCTGGGTATCATCTGCGTAACAATGAAAATTTAAGCAATACCGTCTAATAATACTGCCTAAGGGAAGCATGTATAAAGTGAATAAAATTGGTCCTAGCACAGAACCTTGTGGAACTCCATAATTAACTTTAGTCTGTGAAGAAGATTCCCCATTTACATGAACAAATTGTAATCTATTAGACAAATATGATTCAAACCACCGCAGCGCAGTGCCTTTAATACCTATGGCATGCTCTAATCTCTGTAATAAAATTTTATGGTCAACAGTATCAAAAGCAGCACTGAGATCTAACAGAACAAGCACAGAGATGAGTCCACTGTCCGAGGCCATAAGAAGATCATTTGTAACCTTCACTAATGCTGTTTCTGTACTATGATGAATTCTAAAACCTGACTGAAACTCTTCAAATAGACCATTCCTCTGCAGATGATCAGTTAGCTGTTTTACAACTACCCTGGATGAGATTACCATCAGTTTTCAGCATGTATAACTGAGTATCATCAGCATAGCAATGAAGGGTAATCCCAGAACACCGCAATATGTGCCCAAGGGGTGCTATATAAGGAAGAAAAGCAGGGGGCCTAAGACGGACCCCTGTGGAACCCCACATTTCATGTCACTAAGGTTAAAGGTAGTGTTACTGTACAAAACACAGTGAGATCGACTGGTCAGGTATGACGTCAACCATGCAAGGGCACTCCCAGTAATCCCAAAATGATTCTCCAGCCTATCAAGTAGAATATGATGATCCACTGTATCAAATGCAGCACTGAGATCTAACAGCAACAGAACCGTAGAGGTGTCCGAATCCATTGCAAGCAGAAGATCATTCACCACTTTAGTGAGAGCCATCTCTGTGGAATGATATTTTCTAAAAGCAGACTGCAGTGGCTGAGATTATTCTCAGTAAGATAGTCTACGAGCTGCCGTGACACCACTTTTCCCAGAATTTTAGAGCAAAATGATAGATTTGATATTGGCCGATAGTTTTTCAATACACTAGGGTCAAGATTAGGTTTCTTAAGTAATGGTTTAATCACTGCAGATTTGAAATGTTTAGGAACAGATCCAGAAGTTAAAGAAAGATTAATCATTTCCAGCACAGTCGGCCCAAGAGTGGACCACAGGTCCTTAAACAGTTTTGTTGGTGTAGAATCAAATAAACAGGTTGTGCTTTTTGTAGACATTACGATTTTTGTCAGCATGCCGAGTGAGATACTATCAAATTCTATAAATCTAGGTAGTACCTCAGTAGTGGTGCCCACCTCAATAGCAGGGTGTAGTGGCTGGGTTAAGGCATGCTGGGATATGTTTAACCTGATGTCTTCTATTTTCTTCTCAAAGTAATCCAGGAAATCTTGTGCTGTTAAAGGAGAGTGAACTACAGGTGGTTGTCCATGAATAAGTGCTGCCACCGTGTCGAACAAGAACTTTGAGTTATGCTTGTTTTTATTGGTCAAATCAATCAATCAATCAATCAATTTTTTTTTTATATAGCGCCATATCACAACAAACAGCTGCCCCAAGGCGCTCTATATTGCAAGGCAAGGCCATACAACACATCAGAGTAATAGGTCCACTTTGTAGCCAGTAATGCATGTTTATAGTCTATGATAGCATCACACCACGCAAGGTGGAATACTTCTAATTTTGAACTATGCCATTTCCATTCTAGACCTCTATCTTGACAGTTGGACTGTTTAGATTTAGGGGTGGTTCCAGAGTAGCATATATGAGGCTTGGAAGTAGGTATAGGTATGAGATATTCCACGTGGGTTGTAGGTAGCAGACACAAAATATTTGATATTGCTGGAACAGCCAAGGGGACATCCTCAATTTCAACATCATCCACTGTATTCATGGGTATTAAGTTTGCAAAGCATATCACTCTAATTTTTATGGACACGTCTATGGAAATGGGCCACAGTCTCAACTTGTTGAAATTCCCTCCCTGGCAGATAAACTGCACTATCACCATAGTGGATTTTATGCAGTAATTTCTCCACTAAGCTAATGGATTCCACACCCACATTTGTCATAAACTTTGCAGGGTGTCTAATCATCTGCTTTGTGGCCTGCTGTAAATTCATAATGTTACCCTCCCTGTCGATCTGTGTTCACAGACAAAATGGCAGCACCTTCCCCAGTAAGGTGAAGGCTGTTCGGCATCAGCAAGCCATGACAGCCCCAGAACAAAGGCCAGTTATCAATAACTAAAGCCTTGCTGTCTACAAAATTGCACCAGCCACCTATTTAACCATGTCAGCCTGCTAAACGCCTCATCATTATCCCGGGAGGGGAGGGGACCAGAGACTATTAATCGATGCTGACACAAGCTCAGGATGACCAGTACAGGTCATGAGGATAGAACATGTCCTGGGAAAACAGGACGTTTGGTCATCCTTAGGGTTGGGTATCGAGAACTGGTTCTTTTCGGGTATAGTTAAGAAATGATTCGATCCACCGTCATCAATAGCCTTTTTGCTTAACGATTCCCTTATCAGTCCTTCAGAACGGCCATTGTTTTTGGGGGTGTTTGTCGGGAAAATGATCATGTCTCTACGTCGATTACAGAACCCCTGCAGGGTCTGTAATCAACCGTTTCTGCAGTGCGGCTCTTCTTTGAAGCTTGAAGCAATGAAGCACTGATCCAACCTGCTGCTTTGTGGTTCTTTGTTTTATTTCGCTTTATGTTGATTTTCCCCACTAAAATCCCAAAGAGCATCTGTCTGTGAGTAATATTTACCCTTTTTATGTTACACCGACCTGTTATGGTCTTGTGAAACAGTTGATAGATGTATTTTATAACTTAAAACTGGGCCCATGCTAATGTGTTAGCATGTCTATGGCATCTTCAATGTTAAAGTTAGCATTAAGCTGTTCACATCTCAGCACGTTTGTGTGCATTTGTTTTCTGTATAATAATTAATGGTGCAGAATTTGTTGTTGTAAAAGTCAAATGTATTAAAAATGGTCATATTTTTATTTTATTTTATTTATATATTAATAATAATAATAGTAACAGCAACAATAATAGTAATAATAAATAATAATGATACAATACAATTTTAAAGAAAGAGACAAAAAGAACCTGTTGAAACAAAACACAACAGAAAACAGAAAACCAACAAACAATGAAAATAAATAAATACATATAGAAATGTTTCCTGTGAACATCTAGTGACTCTCACTCCTCCATTTCATCTCTGTCTTATTTAAGTTTACTGACAGTTTGTTTCAGTCAAACCATATTTTCAATGTGTTAATTTCTTCAGTGATTTCCTACAGAACTATCTGCCAAACTAGAAAACAGCTGCATCCTATAAGAGCAGAATGCTACTGGAATGAATTTGAATAAGGAAAGTTGTCTTTTTCTCACTAAATGGATGCTGCACTCACTGCAGTTTATTGTCTTGAATAATCCCAGATTGCATTTCAGAGCTTCTAGAATTCAAACATTTCCGTGCAGGTGGTGTTGGGGGGTAATTTTGGGTTTCAGCTTTTTTTTGTTTTTCACCACTTTCATCCCTGAATATGTGAAATCGTTAGTCACTTTTGTGCAGATTAAAGTCACTAAATAAATGGTAAATGGTCTGCATTTATAAAGCGCTTTTCCATCTGCATCAGACACTCGGAGTGCTTTACAATTATGCCTCACATTCATCCAGGCTGACAGAGTCAGAGCTCTATTGAGCTGAGTATTCCATTAACTTTAACTAGTAATGACTTCATGACTTTCTTTGCTAACAAAATTTTGACTATTAGAGAAAAAATTACTCATAAGCATCCCAAAGATGTATCGTTATCTTTGGCTGCTTTCAGTGATGCCGGTATTTGGTTAGACTCTTTCTCTCCGATTGTTCTGTCTGAGTTATTTTCATTAGTTACTTCATCCAAACCATCAACATGTTTATTAGACCCCATTCCTACCAGGCTGCTCAAGGAAGTCCTACCATTATTCAGTGCTTCAATCTTAAATATGATCAATCTATCTTTGTTAGTTGGCTATGTACCACAGGCCTTTAAGGTGGCAGTAATTAAACCATTACTTAAAAAGCCATCACTTGACCCAGCTATCTTAGCTAATTATAGGCCAATCTCCAACCTTCCTTTTCTCTCAAAGATTCCTGAAAGGGTAGTTGTAAAACAGCTAACTGATCACCTGCAGAGGAATGGTCTATTTGAAGAGTTTCAGTCAGGTTTTAGAATTCATCATAGTACAGAAACAGCATTAGTGAAGGTTACAAATGATCTTCTTATGGCTTCGGACAGTGGACTTATCTCTGTGCTTGTTCTGTTGGACCTCAGTGCTGCTTTTGATACTATTGACCATAAAATTTTATTACAGAGATTAGAGCATGTCATAGGTATTAAGGGCACTGCGCTGCGGTGGTTTGAATCATATTTGTCTAATAGATTACAGTTTGTTCATGTAAATGGGGAATCTTCTTCACAGACTAAAGTTAATTATGGAGTTCCACAAGGGTCTGTGCTAGGACCAATTTTATTCACTTTATACATGCTTCCCTTAGGCAGTATTATTAGACGGTATTGCTTAAATTTTCATTGTTACACAGATGATACCCAGCTTTATCTATCCATGAAGCCAGAGGACACACACCAATTAGCTAAACTGCAGGATTGTCTTACAGACATAAAGACATGGATGACCTCTAATTTCCTGCTTTTAAACTCAGATAAAACTGAAGTTATTGTACTTGGCCCCACAAATCTTAGAAGCATGGTGTCTAACCAGATCGTTACTCTGGATGGCATTTCCCTGATCTCTAGTAATACTGTGAGAAATCTTGGAGTCATTTTTGATCAGGATATGTCATTCAAAGCGCATATTAAACAAATATGTAGGACTGCCTTTTTGCATTTACTGCAATATCTCTAAAATCAGAAAGGTCTTGTCTCAGAGTGATGCTGAAAAACTAATTCATGCATTTATTTCCTCTAGGCTGGACTATTGTAATTCATTATTATCAGGTTGTCCTAAAAGTTCCCTAAAAAGCCTTCAGTTGGTTCAGAATGCTGCAGCTAGAGTACTGACGGGGACTAGCAGGAGAGAGCATATCTCACCCGTGTTGGCCTCTCTTCATTGGCTTCCTGTTAATTCTAGAATAGAATTTAAAATTCTTCTTCTTACTTATAAGGTTTTGAATAATCAGGTCCCATCTTATCTTAGGGACCTCGTAGTACCATATTACCCCATTAGAGCGCTTCGCTCTCAGACTGCGGGCTTACTTGTGGTTCCTAGGGTTTGTAAGAGTAGAATGGGAGGCAGAGCCTTCAGCTTTCAGGCTCCTCTCCTGTGGAACCAGCTCCCAATTCAGATCAGGGAGACAGATACCCTCTCTACTTTTAAGATTAGGCTTAAAACTTTCCTTTTCGCTAAGGCTTATAGTTAGGGCTGGATCGGGTGACCCTGGACCATCCCTTGGTTATGTTGCTTTAGACGTAGACCGTGGGGGGGTTCCCATGATGCACTGTTTCTTTCTCTTTTTGCTCTGTATGCACCACTCTGCATTTAATCATTAGTGATCGATCTCTGCCCCCCTTCTCGGCATGTCTTTTTCCTGGTTCTTTCCCTCAGCCCCAACCAGTCTCAGCAGAAGACTGCCCCTCCCTGAGCCTGGTTCTGCTGGAGGTTTCTTCCTGTTAAAAGGGAGTTTTTCCTTCCCACTGTGGCCAAGTGCTTGCTCATAGGGGGTCGTTTTGACCGTTGGGGTTTTTCATAATTATTGTATGGCCTTGCCTTACAATATGGAGCGCCTTGGGGCAACTATTTGTTGTGATTTGGCGCTATATAAGAAAAAAGTTGATTGATTGATTGATCCCGATGTCAGGGTGCTGCCATACAAGGCGCTCACTACACACTGGGAGCAACTAGGGGATTAAAGACCTTGCCCAAGGGCCCTTAGTGATTTTCCAGTCAGGCAGGGATTTGAACTGAGATCTTCTGGTCTCAAGCCCAACACTTAATCACTAGACCAGGGGTAGGCAACCTGTTCCAGAAAGAGCCATGAGGGTGCAGGTTTTCTTTGCAGCCACTGACTCCACCAGGTGATTTCACTGATTAACTGATTCCATCTGCTCAAAGTGATATTAATCAGTAAAATCACCTGGTGGAGTCAGTGGCTGCAAAGAAAACCTGCACCCTCATGGCTCTTTCTGGAACAGGTTGCCTACCCCTGCACTAGACCATCACCTCCCCCAATTGTCACTAACTGGGACTCCTGTCTTGTTGGGAGAAAGAAACAAGAATCATCCTCCATTCTGTTCATACAGCTCCAAACGCTGCGCGGCTCTCTGTCGAGTCAAGACAGAACGATAGAGTCCAGTCGGAATTAATAACTTCAAAGCGAAATGCTGTTTAAATCAAATGACACCTCTTTCCAAATGTTGTAATAAAAACAAACTGCAATCGATCAAAATGTGTTTTCCTCCCAAAATGAGACGTCCTGCGCTGACGTACAGCAGCCGGCTGAGCTCAGCTCAGAGGTACGGAGAGACATTCATGCCAAAATGTCTGAAAGGAAATGCTTTTGACAAAAACTACAGATTTTATTTATTTTTATTTATGTCCAGAGATCAAGGATCCAGTGACCAATTTCATATTTATTTACTTTAAGACTCAATAAAATGTTGTTGACATAGAAAACCTGTAAAGCCTGCTTTTAGTACACAGTAAATTCACAAGAGGTATCGATAAGGGAATCGATAAGGAATCAGGTTAACAAGCAGAATCAATAATAGCATTGATATTGATAAAATCTTATCAGTACCCATCTCTAGTCATCTGACAATACAGGGATGGATGAGCATACAGGTGTGTGTGTGTGTGTGTGTGTGTGTGTGTACAGAAGAGGGCTCAGCACACATCCCTGTGGGGTGCCCATGCTGAGTGTCAGGGTGGGTGAGCTCATTCAGTGACCTTGACTGTCTGTGGGTGGTCTGAAAGAAAGGTTTTAATCTATGTGTAGGTGGCAGGCGGAATGTGTTTCACTGACTTTAAACTTGCTGCAGTGTGAACTGACGTTCTTCAAGGTGCACACTGTTCATCTGATCTTCTTGGTTCAGGTGTGAAGGTTTTGCAGCAGAGTGACTGTTTGAGGAGTCCAGAAGAGCAGCTCATTCCACAGCTGCACACACAGGTATGTCTGCAGGAAATTCAACACACTGTCTCCTCTGGGCTTTTTTTTTTTTTTAAGTCTAAGTCCAGATATCCTATTAAACCATGTCCCCAAAAAATGAGGCTTGGCCAACTGAGGCCCGCAGAGCACCAATTAATAACTCTTATGCACTGCACAGATGCTGACTGACGAGCTGTTGTGCAACAAACCCCATACAGGGCACCTTAACAATCAGTTTGGGTTTGTGTGAGTGTGCTTTTGATAACTCTTTGCCTTTAGCAGCACAGATGTATGGTGTGAAACAGGAGTTGCTGAGGAGTTTTGCTTGAAGGGTGAGAGTGTGTTTCATGAAAAAAATGTCTGCAGTGTAAAAATCTCTGGAGGTGGAGAATATCTGACCCTTAAGTTGATGGGAGTGAAAATCTGTGGAACTCTGACATCAGATGGAGTTTTTAATGTTGTGCTGCTGACTGCTGGTAAGTTTAAAATAATAATAATAATCTGATTATTGTGCAGTCGAATCACTGCAAAAATAACATTTTCTCCACAGAAGTTTGTTTGTGTGAGAGAAAACCAGAATTGGGTTTCCTCTGCACTCAGTCTCTGCAGATGTGCTGAAATGATTGTAATCTAACATAATGGATGTTTTGCTGTAATTTCCGTCAGTGTTATTGTTATCATTATTATTATTGTTAACAAAATATTTCTGGCCTAGCAAGACTTCTCAATGGTGTGACAGCCCGGCAGGCCTATAATGCTCTAGAGCGGGGGCATTCAACTCCTTCCAGAAAGGGCAGAGAGGGTGCAGGTTTTCTTTGTCACCACCCACTCCACCAGGTTATTTCACTGATTAACATCACTTTCAGCAGGTGGAATCAGTTAATCAGTGAAATCAGCTGCTGGAGTGGGTGGTTTCAAAGAAAACCTGCACCCTCTCGGCCCTTCCTGCTCGAGGGGAAACCCTGCAACTGCATGGTCAAGTACAACCCCAATTCCAATGAAGTTGGGACGTTGTAAATAAAAAACAGAACACAATGATTTGCAAATTCTTTTCAACATATATTCAATTTTATTATATGGTATGTGATTTTGTCAACTTCTGATTGGCCCATTCGCCACTTTCTGAGCTGTACTACATGCCAAGTTGACCCCTGGTGGGGCCTAGTACACCTCGCGTGCAGCGTAGCGCTAGCCAATCGAGCGACGCCTTCTATCGATAATGACCAATCAGATAACGTGATACAATGCCTACTTTGGCTGTCAGTTTGTTGACAAGATTCTACATGATGCCTGTGCATTATTTCACAAAGACTATTCCTTATTAAGCCCCTTTCACACGGGCCCGCTTCGAGTTGCATCGTGCGTCGTCATGATGATGCCGTGTACACAATGCAGTAAAAACGAAGAAAAAAACGCTGCTGGCTGCAGCTGCTGCAGCAGCTCCTCGGTCTTCTCTCACAAATGTGTTTAAATACAGTCTATAAAAGTCCTGCTCACAGACTGATTGCCAGGGACAGGACATGTCAACGTTCAGTAAAAAGTCTGGACATCTCCAGTCCACTCACGGATGATTTGTTTGTGTGCGCACATGTGAACAATTAAAAGAAAAAAAAAAGGCTGCCTGCTCCTCGCTGTCTGCAGACTCGCTCTTCACTGTGTTAAAAAAAAAGGACATAAGTCCTGCTCACATTGCCAGAGACAGGACATGTCCACATCAAGTATAGCGCATTCAAAGCGCATATTAAACAAATATGTAGGACTGCTTTTTTGCATTTACGCAATATCTCTAAAATTAGAAAGGTCTTGTCTCAGAGTGATGCTGAAAAACTAATTCATGCATTTATTTCCTCTAGGCTGGACTATTGTAATTCATTATTATCAGGTTGTCCTAAAAGTTCCCTGAAAAGCCTTCAGTTAATTCAAAATGCTGCAGCTAGAGTACTGAAGGGGACTAGAAGGAGAGAGCATATCTCACCCATATTGGCCTCTCTTCATTGGCTTCTTGTTAATTCTAGAATACAATTTAAAATTCTTCTTCTTACTTATAAGGTTTTGAATAATCAGGTCCCATCTTATCTTAGGGACCTCGTAGTACCATATCACCCCAATAGAGCGCTTCGCTCTCAGACTGCAGGCTTACTTGTAGTTCCTAGGGTTTGTAAGAGTAGAATGGGAGGCAGAGCCTTCAGCTTTCAGGCTCCTCTCCTGTGGAACCAGCTCCCAATTCAGATCAGGGAGACAGACACCCTCTCTACTTTTAAGATTAGGCTTAAAACTTTCCTTTTTGCTAAAGCTTATAGTTAGGGCTGGATCAGGTGACCCTGAACCATCCCTTAGTTATGCTGCTATAGACTTAGACTGCTGGGGGGTTCCCATGATGCACTGTTTCTTTCTCTTTTTGCTCTGTATGCACCACTCTGCATTTAATCATTAGTGATTGATCTCTGCTCTCCTCCACAGCATGTCTTTTTCCTGGTTCTCTCCCTCAGCCCCAACCAGTCCCAGCAGAAGACTGCCCCTCCCTGAGCCTGGTTCTGCTGGAGGTTTCTTCCTGTTAAAAGGGAGTTTTTCCTTCCCACTGTTGCCAAGTGCTTGCTCACAGGGGGTCGTTTTGATTACGTAATTATTGTATGGCTTTGCCTTACAATATAAAGCGCCTTGGGGCAACTGTTTGTTGTGATTTGGCGCTATATAAATAAAATTGATTGATTGATTGATTGAAGTATAGCTCCAGACATCTCCGCATTTACTCACAGATGGTTCATTCATCTCGTGGTCAAAGGAGGAAAGATAAACTATAACAAGAACAAATATAAAGTAGAAGATAAATCAGAGTGCACAGTCTGTCTGCAGCGTGCACCTGGCGCAGACATTCCTGCGTCGTCATGACACCACAGGAAGCTCAGCCCCGGTGTGAAAGGAGCTTTAGAGATTGTGCTCATGAAGTATTTTGGACCTGTTGGTGCAGTATGACAGTAATAATAAAGAGCTGAAACTTGAGATTGATTTTTCAGTTTTAGTATGTTTGACAAACTCTCAATTTTCTTGTTTACCATATAATAAAACAGTTATAGACTCGGCCAGGGCCTCGGTGAACCCCACCCCGACCAGGTCTGCATAATCACGGTTACACCGAAATTAAAAATCTATAACTGTATAATGTATCTGCCATGATTTTAAAACTGGAAGAAACAAGTCACACAGCTGCTTCCTCACAAATCCCATTTGCTCCAGAACTGCATCTGGATGGACACACACACACACACACACACACACAGAGGTTAAGTGTTGCACCTTTTTTGTATTATTATTACTGTGGGGAAACGTCTGCCTGGACCACATGTTCTGTAGTTTTAAGTGTTGTACTGCATTAACACGGTATTCTTGGTCCTTATGGTTGAAGTTTTGGCCTATTGGTGGCGCTGGTGGGCACACAGGGTCACACGTGCCTCATACAGGACTACATGTGTCACAGCTTCATGCCATGTGTTGTTTGGGTCGTCAGGTGCTTCCTGTCAGACGTGACTTTGACACTTCAACCATGTCCCATAATTACTGTATTTAAACTGTTACATTGTCACTGAGCCAATCCGCTGCTTGTCACCTCCAGTCAGACTCTCCTCTGCTGATCTGTGTTTGAAAAGCTTGTGCACGTGAAGCCACAGACATTCACCAGTGCTTGAGTTGTTATTTTCCCCAGTGTCACCCTGTTGGATAAATAAGTGGTTTCTTTAATCAGCAGTTGGTGCTTGTGGTACTTTTAATTGAGATTTTCTTAATTTTCCTTTTGATGTGGCTCTTTCAGGTGAAGGAGCTGGAGGAGAAGCTGTTGGATCAGACTGAGGTGGAGAGACATCGCTCTGAACTGGTGAGACCCTGATGGACCGCGTCCCTGAGGAACCCTGGGAAAGACTAAGCTAAATATGAATGTGACGTGCACAGCTCTGACGTGCACAGCTCTGCTATCAGGAAGGGAAGCGTGGTGGATGATGGGAGATGGAGTCCGGTGTTCCTTTTTAAGAACATGAATAATGTCTTTGTGTGTATGCCATTATTCTGGCCTGCAGGGGGCGACAGACGTGGAGAAGCAGCTGGAGCTGCTGGTGGTTGAGAATGAGCATCTGAAGCAGGAGCTGAAGTCATGCAGGAGTTCAGAGCTTCAGAGGGATGAGAAGACTCCTTCAGACTCCTGCAGCTGTCCACACAGACAGGTACGCGCGCCGCACACGGGCAGGTACAATCCAGACTAGAAATGCCTCAATGTTGACTAACCAAGCAACTGGTCAAGGCCCACAAGAGACACATTTCAGATGAGGCTTTCTTTGGAGAAGAGTTGATGATCTAAGGGTCTTCCGGGGTGGTTGACATCCAGGCTAATTGACCACAACATCAAGAAAATGTTTGAGGTGAAAAGCAGCTTGATGCTGGCAGTGATTATAGCGGCGGGATTTGTCAGGCTTCATCTCCTCTGTATCAGGAGTCTTCGTCTGTCAGTAAGGAAAAACTGAGATTTGTGTGAACTTCCTGCACAAAGTAATAAAATCTGGAATTTGCTTGCAGGATGTAGAGGCCCTGCGACAGGAAGTGTCCCGCTGGGAAAGCCAGGTCTGGCAGAAGGACCGGCAGTTGGCTGAGCTGGAGAAAGAGCTACTTGAGAAAGCGGCCAAAGTGGAAAACCTCCAGCGTCAGCTCGACAAGTCAACCCGACAGCTGGGGGAGTCGCAGCAGCAGGGGAAGGCGGAGCTACAATTGGCCCAGCGACTACAGGAGTGCAAGGAGCAGCTTACCCGGCAGGCAGCCACACCCCCCAGGGTCAAGGTGAGGAGGCTGATTGGAGGTCAGCTAAACTTTCAGTACATTTTATTTGTGTAGCGCCAAATCACAACAATGCTGCCTCAAGATGCTTCAGACCAGACTCAGAGGGGTGACCCTCTGCTTCGGCCATTCTAATACTTACAAGGTTTTTCAAAATTTTGCAAGCAGAAGAAAGTGTCCATTATTGAGGTTAAAGGCACGCAGTCATTGGTGCAGCAGGCAGGGCATCCTGAGGTCAGTCTGGGGCACAGGGCCAGCATCCATTGGAGGTCTTGTTAGTGCCACTTCATGCCTGGCTCATATGGCAAATGTTTAAAATTGTCAGTAGGTTTTCAATACTTGAGAGACCCCACACATGGTGATTTAAAAAAAAAAAGCATAGATATAACACTTTTGGTGGTACCGTGTGTGGTGAGCAGCCACACCACACAACAGATTTTACTCATGAACATTCCCAGGTCAGATGGGAAATCTTGCAAAACCTCTTGAGCTCAAACATGACTTTGGAGTAAAGAATTTTGGATTCCCTGTCTGTGTGTCTTTCTGATTCACATTCAACAGGCTGCGTGCTGGGATATCGGCAAAGACAATCCAACATGTTGAATATTCGCAGTTTGAGGTCCGAGTGGTCCCGACGTCATTCCGGGAAGACTAGAGTACTCTGAACACACCACACACAGCAGGATTATATTTAGAGCCATCATGATTGTCGGGGCTTCCTTATGATTGTCAGAAGGGGAAGATCGGGACAGAAATTGGCATAATTATCTTGCTGTGTAACCAGGCATTAGTTAAAACTGTGACTGCAGAATGGTGCAATGTAAATGCAGACTGCAGTGGCTCAAAGAGGATATTCTCAGTTAGGTGGTCTATGAGCTGCAGTCGCTGCCTCCAAATCACACGCAGGCAGTGCGTCCTGAAGTCAGTCCTGCGCTCTGGGGTGAAGGGACGTAGAGGGAAAAGAGCGGAGTCAATCGACTCAAAATAATTGCACCTGAGGCATTAGTTCACCAGCAGTAAGTCAACAGGGAAGCAAAGAGAATACTAAGGTGCTCGCCAGCAGCCTAAACTGAGCTTCACTAACAGACCCAGAATGCAGACACCTGTTCCACTGCTAATAATATGAATTAAAAGGATAGGAAGCATAAGTTCTGTACTATGCCAGTATGCTAGCCATATGAGAGCAACAACAGATGCGTCTTTAGTCTGGACTTGAAAGTCTCGACAGAATCTGTTTTATCTCCATAGGAAGACCGTTCCACAAAACATGTACATAAGAAGCTCTGTGGCCTGCAGACTCTTTTTTTTTTTTTTTTTTTACCCTTAGGGACTCCAAGTAGTCCTGCGCCATGAGAACACAGAGACCATGCTGGTACGTAGGGTTTAATTAGGTCAGCTAGATAGGGAGGCGCTAACCCTTGAATTTTATAAGTTAGTAACAGAATCTTAAAATCAGACCTCACAGAGACAGGATACCGATGAAGAGAGGCCAAAATTGATGTAATGTGGTTGAATCCTCTAAAGCAGGGGTGGGCAACTTGTTCCAGAAAGGGCCAAGAGGGTGCAGGTTTTCTTTGCAGCCACTGACTCCACCAGGTGATTTCACTGATTAATATCACTTTGAGCAGATGGAATCAGTTAATGCAGTCCTGTTTAAATGCATATATACGAGCTATATATATACACACACACACACACACACACATTACTCATAACAGTCGTATGTGTCAAAGTATGTGCATGTAACACTGACTGTTTCAGGTGGGGAAGTCCTGATAATAATCCCCCCCCCCCCCTCCGGTATTTGACTCAGACGGTGGAGGTGGAGTCTGGTGATGCTAACAAGGCCCTGGCTGAGGTGCAGTCCAAGAATGCCGCCCTGCAGGACCAGCTGGCTGTGCAGCGGCAGCTGCTGCGAGAGTTTGAGAGTCAGCTGCACGAGTCGCAAAGAACCTGCACTCAGCTCAGGACGCAGGTAAATCCAGAAAGGACTCTATGAAAGTAGCCATGAGCCAGACAGAGCAAAGCTGAGTGAACAGAGTTCAAGAGACGGTGTTTCTGCACAGAAATATATTAAATTAAACTATACCGGATGACTGTTGCATTCAGATAACAGTCTGCAGTCTGCACAACCCTGAACATAGTCAAAGCAGACACTTCTGTCTCTCTCTGTCTCTGTCTCTCTGTCTCTCTCTGTCTGTCTCTCTCTGTTTGTCTCTCTGTCTCTCTCTGTTTGTCTCTCTGTCTGTCTCTCTCTCTCTCTCTCTCGATCTCTGTCCCTGACCCGGCTGTGTCTGTGGAGGATGTCCTCCTGGCTGTGGGCGAACAGGTCGGACATGAGAACTTAACGTCCAGGATGAACAGAGCCGTGGTGGTTTTTCTGTCGGAGGAGCGTTTCTCTGCTCAGCTTGTTGAAAGTGGGGTTTATCTGGATGATTCTTACCTGCAGGCTTCTCCTCTCTTCGCTCTGTCCACTAAAATCATTATTTCCGGGGTTCCTCCGTTTGTTTCAAACGAGGCTCTCAGTCAGGAGCTGCAGAGGTTTGGAAAGTTTGCCCGCGGTTTTAAGACGATCGGACTGGGCTGTAAGAGCGAGAAACCTCACCACGTTCAGTCCTTCAGTCGTCAGGTGTTCATGTTCCTGAACTGTCCGACCCAGACTCTGGACGTGTCCTTCAGAGTCAAACGTGAGGACTCTTTTTACATGGTTTATGCCAGTTCAGGAAGCTTGAAGTGTTTTGAATGTGGGGACGTTGGTCAGAAACGTCTCATGTGTCCACACAAACGCGATGTGTCTGGGGCGTCGTGTCGGCGGCCCCGGGTCCGGTTCCGGGGCCTTTGGGCTCGGGGACCCGGTGTCGGTGTCTGGTCTGGGGGAGGGGCCCAGCGTGCAGGAGGAGGTCATTTCTCCACAGCAGGGTGTCTCTGAGACTGAAGCTGTCAGTGTAACTGCTGATCAGCTGACAACTGAACATTCTGGGTTGACTGATGCTGTGGTGACTGACGGTTCGGAGGTCAGTCCAGTTGATGTTTCTGTCTCTCCTTCTGTGGTCGACGCTGATGTTTCTGCTGCGGCTGAGTCCTCTGTCACCGTTGGACAGGGTGAACGGGCTGACGGGGAGACACCGGGCCCAGTAGACCCCGAACCCCCACTGAGTCAAAGCATTAATGATGATAACATGGATTATGATTCAGATTCCAGCATGTCCACCACCGGTTCCATCTCTCACAGCCGTGATCTGTACACGCTGCAGGACATCAACAGTTTTCTGGATGACTCATTTGGTAAATCAGTGAAAGTTGCAGATTATTTTCCCAACACGGAGAAATTTGTGAAATCTGTTGAAGTGTTGAGAAGGCTCGTTGGTCTGGACCTGCTGGATGAGAAGAAGCGGTACAGACTCAGGAAACATATCACTGCTTTGGGGAAGGAATCTCAGTGCAAGCAGGGGTGAGGTCGCAGGGGTCCTAAATCCACCAGATAGATAAGATGCGTTTTATTGTCATTGAATAAAATTCAACAAAATTTAAATTGCAGCTTCACCTTGTCTAACATAAAACCTCATACAACAATTTAAAACAAAAGACAAAAATACACATTCAACTACATACACAGAGAATACAGTAGGCAAAGAAATGCAGCAGGGAATATCAAAAAGTGCTGTATGCATAGCAGCTCTATAGATAAAAGTGCTGTGTGCATGACAGTTCTATAAACAAAGTGCAATGTGCCAGGAGTTAGACCCTGTAAATAAATAAATAAAACAGGCCAGATATATTGAATGCATAATTACAGTCCCTAAAAAGGTGTGTGTGTGTGTGTGTGTGTGTGTGTGTGTGTGTGTGTGTGTGTGTGTGTGTGTGTGTGTGTGTGTGTGTGTGTGTGTGTGTGTGTGTGTGTGTGTGTGTGTGTGTGTGTGTGTGTGGATAACTACAGAATGATGAGGTGTATATGAAAAAAACTACAAGGGATGGGGGCAAGGGCTAATAGCTCTGACAGCCCTAGGAAAAAAACTGTCTCTCAGTCTATTTGTAGTAACCCTTATATTTCTGTACCGCTTGCCTGATGGAAGCAGTACAAACAGTCTGTGGCCCGGGTGACTGGGGTCCACAGCAATAGATTTGGCCCTTTTCTTGACACGACCCTCATAAATGGAGTCCAAGTCTGGGAGGGGGCAGCCAACAATGCCCTGTGCTGTCCTCACCACCCGTGCCAGACTCTTCTTCTCCTGGGCCGTACAGCTGCCGTACCACACAGTCACACTAAGGCAGAGGATGCTCTCTATTGTGACCCTGTAAAAGTTTGCCAGCTGTCGGGAGGATAGTCCAGCACATTTCAGTTTCCTGAGGAAGAAGAGCCTTTGTTGCGCCCTCTTCACCAGATGGGAGGTGTGCATAGACCAAGACAGATCAAATGTAATATGGAGGCCCAGAAATTTGAAGTTATCCACACGCTCCACCACTTCTCCGCGTATGAGGAGGGGGACGTGGTCTGTTTTCTTGGCCCTCCTAAAATCCACAATGACCTCCTTGGTCTTCCCTGTGTTCAGTGTCAGATTGTTAACTGAACACCACTGAACAAGCCGCTGGACCTCCTCTCTGTAGTGGGTCTCATTATTATCTGAAATGAGACCCACTACTGGGGTGTCATCTGCAAACTTCACAACTGTGTTTGTGGGGTGGATGGCAGTACAATTGTGTGTGCAAAGAGTGAACAGGGCTGGGCTAAGCACACAGCCTTGCAGAGTGCCTGTGTTAAGGACCAGAGAAGACAATGTAAGGTCACCTATTCTAACCACCTGAGACCTATTGGTGAGAAAGTCTCTGATCCAAGAGCACAGCAGCGCAGGAAAACCCAACTGGTGTAGCTTCAGTGTCAGCTTGTCTGGGATGACTGTGTTAAAAGCTGAGCTGAAGTCTACAAATAGCATCCTAACATATGTGTTAGGGTGCTGCAGATGAGTCAGGGCTATGTGCAGAGTGATGGAAACAGCATCCTCTGTTGAACGGTTCCCTCTATAAGTGAACTGAAGGCTGTCCAGGTCCGCAGGAATGAAGTCTCTGATATACCTTAGAAGAATCCGCTCAAAGCATTTCATGATTACCGGGGTCAGAGCAACAGGCCGGTAATCATTCAGGCAGGTGATGGATGTCTTCTTTGGTATCGGTATTATGATGGAGGACTTGAGGCACCCAGGAACCTTGGCCAGACGCAAAGACAGATTGAAAATATCTGAAAACACTCCTGCTAATTGATTAGCACATGTTCTCGGAGTCCGACCCGACACCCCATCCGGTCCTGCAGCCTTCCGGACGTTAATCCTCTGCAATGTAGACATCACCTGATGGTGCTGCAGGATAAGGGGCTGATGCTGCTCCCCATGTTGGGGTAAATGTACAGCCTCCCTGCTGTTTGAAGTGTCAAAACGGGCAAAGAAGTTGTTCAAGGTGTGAGGCAGGGTGGGGTCATGGTTGGCCAGTTGGTTCTTGCGCTTATAATCTGTCATGGTCCTGATGCCTCGCCACATATTCTGCAGGTCCTTATTATTGAAATGCTCCTCTATGCGCTGTTTATACTGGGATTTTGCCTACTTAATTCCACTCCTCAGTTAAGATCGAGCCCTGCAGTAAGCCTGCCTGTCTCCAGCCCGATATGCAGCATCTCGGGCCTTCAGCAGGGACCATACTGTGCTATCCAACCATAGTTTCTGATTGGGAAACTCCTTAATGTCCTTTACAGGGAGGATAGCATCAGTACAGAACTGGATGTAACCCAGGACAGATGTATATTCTTCCAGGTCTGCCCCATCCCTAAACACACTCCAGTCCGTTTCCTCAAAGCAGGCCTGTAGTGCGGAGGAGGCCTCATCAGACCAAACTTGAACTGTCCTGATGTTTGGCTTTGATCTACATGCCAGAGGCTTATAAGCAGGAATCAGCTCCACCGAACTGTGGTCGGACATGCCCAGATGTGGTGCTGCCCACAGCCTTGTAAGCACCAGGAATATTAGAATATACCTGATCCAAAATATTAGTGTCTCTGGTGGGAAAGTTTATGTACTTATGAAATTTAGGAAACACTGCCTCTAATTCAACGTGATTAAAATCTCCAGCCACAATCACAGCTGCCTCTGGGTTGGCGTTCATCTGCTCATTAACCAGGCCGTACAGTGCCTCTAACGCTACTTTAGCATTCGCCCGTGGTGGTATGTAAACAGATACGATCACAGTAGACGAGAGCTCTCTCACCAGCTTAAAGGGTCTGCATTTCACCGCCAAGTATTCCAAATCAGGAGAGCAGAATGTTGCAACAATATATGTGGCTGTGCACCAAAGATTGTTTACATACAGCGCCAGGCCCCCACCTCTGCTCTTACCTGAGGCCCCAGTCCTGTCCACCCGGCAGAGAGTGCATCCCTCTATCTCCACTGCTGTATCTGGGATGCTATCATCCAGCCAGGTCTCTGTAATAGCGGCCACACAACTGTCCATTCTTCGCGAGATAATCCTTAGTTGGATCTCGTCAATATTGTTGGCAAGAGACCTGGCATTGGCAAGGAAGAGACTAGGAAGGGCCGGTCTGTACGGGCTAGCTTGTAGCCTAGCACGCAAGCCGGCTCTCTTACCCCTTTTCTGTTTAAGGAAACGCTGTCTCCTGGGCAGCTGCGTGGAAAAAATCATAGGCTCAGTAGTCCTTCGCAACTCCGGTAAAATAAAGTCCAGTTTCGGGGATATGTGAAGCCTGCATTGTAGCCCAATATTCCATAATTCCGACCTACTATACTGCACTAGTGCCTCCACTACCATTGTGTACATAGACATAAGTAAAAACAAACAAACAAATGAACACAAATATAGCCACGGGAGCTGCAAGCCGCAGCATATACACGCGCCGCCATCTTGGGAGGGTATGAGTGAGAGTATGAGTGTGTCTCACCGGGTGTTCTATCTTCTCTATTTGTCTTTCTCTCTGTTCTCTCTTCACTCAGTCCACATGCAGTATCTGAAGGTGGGCTCTTTGAACATGAATGGTGGCAGGGACGGCTGGAGGAGGGCTTTGGTCTCTGAGCTCTTTGAGCAAAAGTGGTTGTTCCTGCAAGAGACTCACTCTGACACAGATAATGAAGTGGACTGGGCTCGGTGGTGGAGGGGACCTTTTTATCAGAGTCATGGCTCCAACATCAGTGCTGGAGTGGCGGTTTTGTTTTCGCCTCGACTTGATGTCACCGTTTTATCCACCGCTGAGATCGTTCTGGGTCAGGTTCTGTTGGTTAGGGTCAGGTTGAGGGGTTGACCATGGTGTTTACAAATATTTACGCACACAGTGAGGGCTGGGAGTGGGTGGGGTTATTCAAACGGGTGAGGGACATTTTAGTTCAGCGCGATCCTGGTGACTGTTTGGTATTGGGGGGTGACTTCAACTGCACTGTAGATATGTCACTGTATTGGGTTGGTGAGGAGCCACATTTGCGGTTGGTTTCCTCACTGGTTGTTTTTTTTACATGAGGTAGATTTATTGGACACATGGAGGGTCACACACCCATAGGACAGACACATGGGTTCGGGTTTCAGATGGGGTGGTGTCTGCAGCCAGGCTTGACTGGATTTATATGTCACACTCATTCAGGAACGCAAGCGTTTCATTCATCCAGTTGGTTTTTCAGATCATCATCTCATCACCACAGAAATATTCCACTCACACACTCAGAGGTTCAACACTTACTGGAAATTCAACACCAAGCTTTTGCACGACAGGGCGTTTTGTAATTTATTTGAATCTTTTTGGGGTTTTTGGAGGGGAAGGAAGGAGACATTTGGGACAGTGAGTCAGTGGTGGGAGGCCGACAAA